>NC_065512.1:11317184-11501252 GCF_006386435.1 Epinephelus moara | reverse complement strand
TACTCAAAAGTACTTTAAAAGTGCTTGAGTTACTTTTCTCAGGGAGTAACGTTGGAAGTACTTTTAAAGTAATTGAGTTACTTTACTCAGGGAGTAACGCAGTAAAGTAACTGGTTACTTTTTTAAAAAGTAACGCAGTAATGTACTTTGATTACTTTTAAAGTAACCCTTACCCAACACTGGTTACAGCACATGCCATACAACTGCAACTTAGGGAAAGCTTGCTTAGTATGCCAAATGCGATAGTCCGGACCTGTCTCTGTTAAGTATTTTGAAGCACAATGCATATATTTAAAATAGCTTAAGTTTCAAGGCTTTGTTGTTGTTGGCAAGAAAGGGCAAACAATTACGGGAACGTTAAAATTCGATGATAACGTTCTTTACATAAATATGGGGAAGCTTGAGGACATGCATGGGCAATACATGTCCCGTTTGTAGCTCTGCAGAGAATGACTGCAACATATTAAAGACTTACAACCAAAGTACAAAATAAATAGATTTAGGTGGGGGGTTTTCTTACCTGAAATTTGTCACAGAATAAGATGAATGACAGAAAGTTAGGTAAAAGTATTTCTGGAATTGAAAATACATCTGTCCACTCCGTGACGTCATGCACCAAAAGGTAGTTACCATCCACTGCAGTAGACACAATGCATCAATGGTGTAAAAAGGTTTTAAGTGTAAATCAATATCTAGATTGATTGGGGGGCAAACAAGAGGGGTGGTGGATGGGTCCAACAAACACAGACTTTCACCCAAGAGAGTGGTGTTCGCGTAAGATAAGATTCTATAGCCAAACCCTGTTCTTTTTTAAACCTACCACTTGCTTTTGTTGCCTGAACCCAACCATGTGTGTTTGATGTTGTACTGACGTAGTGCATTTATTTTTAAAGAGTCTGTATGTAAACGTTAAGCTTCCTGTGAAAACGGAAGTGTATTTTGAAAGAAGACAACGCATGTAACAGGCAGAACTTGACACAGTGTCCCAGAACATCAACAACCCATGCACCAAGGGTACCTTGCATGTCATATGTGGGCCTAGAAAGTCCATGACCAAGCATGTCAATATGTGACGAGGAGTGATGGAGTGAGAATGTGTTGCTAGGACGCCAAATTTACGAGGTGCAGCACTGTCTCTGGTAAACATTTTGAGGCACAACACATATATTTAGAATAGCTTAAGTTTCAAAGCGTTGCTGTTGTTGGCAAGGAAGGGCAAACAATAAGGAGTATGTTATAAAGCAAATGAAAATGTTTCCCAAAAAAAACCCCACAATTTCAGTTCTTTACACAAATATAGAGTAGCTTGTGGATGCATGGGAGATGCATATCCTGTTTGTAGCTCTGCAGAGAATGACTGCAGCATATTTAAAACCTAAAACCAAAATAGATAATGACTTTAAATGTAGGAGTTTTTTTCTAACCTCAAATTTGTCACAGAATAAGATGAATGGCAGAGTATGCTTGGTAAAGTCCACAGTTCACTCTAGATATTGCATGACACATGCTGGTGCTTTATTTGCCTGTATGTGTGTTTACCTTGCTCAGGGGGGTTTTCATACTTTGCTGGGTGTTCAGGGCAATCACACACCCGCTGCAGCTCACACACACACATACACACACACTAACACATCTGACCTAACAATCCACTCAACAGTAATTTATCGGTGTGATCCATCATTATCATGTTTTATTATGGCCACCGTTGGAGATATAATTCACAAATAGGCACACGCTGTAGCGATGACAGTGAGGGAGAGGGATGTCCTTTACCTTCGTCCTCTGCCAGGAGCCTTCAGGAGTCTCTGCGGCCCCGTATGCAAGAGACCAGACCCTGAATGGGCAGGGAAGCTGGGGATCTGGGGAGCAGGAGCCTGCCCTGTTAGCCCGCTGCATTGTGGGCCAGCAGGACTCCCATTAAGTGCCAGAGAGAAGGAGAGAGAGAACACACCACAGCAACAGCGGAGCAGCGTTGGTGCCATGTCACATGACCACGTTTGTATTCGGTAGCCATAACTCACTGCCTGTGCGTGGGGATTGATCCCAGGCTGGACACTCCCCGGAGGAGCCCTGGCACTCAGCGGAGTTTGATCCCTCAGATTAATGCAATAGGGATTCCCGGTCCAGGCCTTTGTCTCTAGCCAAACACTTAACGTCCCCCGAATTTGTATCCAGCAAAGGTTGAGTCCCATGTTTATTTGGGTAATGAATTGCTGTAATTAATGCACCTATTGATTCCTCCTCAGTGTCTCCTACAAAGGCCAGTCCGATATCTAATTTAAAGGGAGTGGGAGTGTTAGCGAGAGGATGAGGAAAGGGGAGGAGAGCCCAGTATAGGCAAAACAATTGCACTATGTGCTCGCAGAATGAGAGTGTAATTGTTCAATGAATCACATTTGAATACATTCAATTAAATCTTTCAAGTTGAGGGCGCTTGGTTCTGTGCGTGTGCTGTTATATCACTTTGGTTCCCTCTCGTGTTGTAATAAAAATGTAAATCCTTGGAGGGCATCTGAGAGCCGATGAGGACGTTTGCCAAGTAGCATCTCAGAGCTCTGGTGTCGCGCTAATAACCACAATGCAATTTTCTCGCACAAACAGGCAAGAGTGCATTAGCATATAATCCCCTGGAATTATGACTATACTAATCTCCGTCACTGTGCCCTCCCAGAGGAACTCTGGATGTACAAAAAGTGTTTCTGCATGTGGAGGAATTTTCTGAGCACTTCAAGGACAGACTATGGTGAAAATGTAATATGTGTTTCAGTCTGGATCATGTGTGTGTGTGGTGTGGCTTTTCTCTGATCTGAGACCTTTGCAGGGCTCCTTTAAATGCTGTTTATGTCCTTCCCCTTGCCGTGAGGCTGTGTGGCTGTGCCCTGTGTAAACACCTGGTCACCGCCGCTGAGCAATGTCTGACCACAGAACAATGAACAGCCAGCTGGTCCATCTATTATTGTTTATTGAGGTTCACCTCAAGAATTGCATTCGCCCCCCCTGTGAGTAATTACAAGAAAATGAGCCTTTGACCTTTGATGTATATTGGAAAATAAAACTTTAAGAGTAATATTGTCAATATGTGTGTATTGATCACAACTGTAATTACTACTAAATACCTTGACAGTCCAGAGGTGGGTGGTTTTACTGTGTGAACGACGAAATAAATTACAGCGCTGAAAACAGACAACATTACTCTAATCACAAAGCAGTCCATTAGATTTGCTCCTGCTTACCATTAAGTGTGATATTTAAATTGGTTTGATATTCGCGGAGAGCACCGATTGTGTGAGTAACAACAATGTAACAGGGCTAGTTATTCAGCTCATTAATAATGCACTTTAACTAAATCATAGCCAGCAGTTCAGTCTATTGCTCGGTTTTCACCATTCTCACAACAATGATGATGAATAATGATTCGTTCTAACCTCCTAGATTTTCTAAGAACCTATGGCATGCCTTATTAAAGACAAAATAGGTAGAAGACTAATTAAGCAGACCAAATAGGAATGACGGCATGCCCAACTGCCAGAGCCAAGTAAGGGCTTGAAAAATGGCTCCTCTGCTATTTCAATTAATCAGTTGTATTTTGCTTAATTTTGTTTGACGTTGGCAGAGGAAACGTCCTCTGGGAGTATCTGTCCTTTGACCACTAATGCTTTAGTAATTCTTCCATCAGTAGGACCCGTGATTGAAACAATCAAGTGTGTGTGTCTGTCTGTGAGTGTGTGTGTGCACATTTGTTAGTGCATGTCCCGACATGTATGTCTGTATTCCGGCCCACATACAGTGAATATATGCACCTGTTCACAGCAGAGCAGTGTGCATCAGTCTTTCATTCATTCATTTGTGGTGCGTTCATCTTTTTTTTTTCCCCCTCTGGAGACGAGTATGGAGGTTGATTGCAAAGCCCACACAACTGAGAGTGGAACCTGATTAACCTTACAGTGACTCCAGGAACATGTGACCACGGCTGCTTCCCCTCCTCTCCAACCCGTAGCCCAGGAAGGAGATGCTGAACTTAACCTCTGCTACAGTGATGAATTAACAATAGAACAATTCAATGCCCCAGTAATTACCAAACACTTTGGACACGGCAACATTTTTCAGCTCTGCCACACAGGTTTGTCAGTATTGGTGGCTTTCACCTGGAATCCTGGGGCTCTTTGCTCTTCCTAACTTTGTTTTCTCTGACGCAGATTAGATCTGCCACCCCATTACAGATTCATTTTCCTAATTTTTCATGTCTGCGCCGCGCCCCATCTGCACAGGGCTGATAATTGTGGGGACCAGCCCTGGTGATTAACATCAGCAGAATTAATTACGCCCGCCATTAAGGCTCCAGGTTGCACACAATGATCAAGAGAAATTAACTTTCTCCCAGGCCCCTAAATCATCTCACCTTCAAGTGGAGTGATGGCAAAGAGACAGGCCCGGAGTCCTGGACCCCGCTCGGCACCTTCTTAACCAAACATGAGGTGCGCCTCCCACACCTGCATTGCTTCCCACCAAGGAGATTATAGCCGCGGCTGATGGGTATCAATTACGCTACCTTATGTGGTGGGATGAGCGAGAGGTGTCCAGGGTCTGGTGACTAATGGACCTGGGTTGGAGCCACCCTGCAGCTGGAGACCAGGGAGCTGACTGTTTCTCTGGCCAGGGAGCAGCAGCCAGATGCTGAGGGGCTCAGTTCACTGGCCTGACACACACAGGTATATATCTGCACACCACATTTGACTGTGCACTCTGGAGTAGGGTGGCTGTGTGATTGCAGGTTAGCCAGAAAGTGATGAGGAAAAAGACTTTGTCACCTTTGTCAGGCAGTCAGACTCCTGCTGGATCAGTTTATCACTTTGTTTTCTTGTGAAACTTTATCTTATCTTAAAGAGAAGCCTGATTGGAAGATGTAGGAATTTAACATAATGCCTTGTTTTATACCTTTTAAGATGTTATATCGTGGTTTTCTTATATGAGCATCCATAAGTGAGTGCGGCTCCTCAGAGAGGGGGAGTGATGTGTTTGTAAGCTATGCTAATGGAGCAGGCCCCATGCCCCCGCAGCAGGGAGAACAGTGGTAATGTCAGGAGGAGATAAGCAAATTGCGTCTGTATCATATTGACTTGTCAAGGTTAAGCAGTGTGAGCAGGGGGAGGAGTGAGAGGCGAAAACTCTCCATCCTTCTCGCTCCCTCTTTCCTTGACTATTGAAAAAGATACATGAGAGGCAGGAGGAGAGGGCGAAGAAGTGAACAAGAACAGGTAGAGAGGTGGCTTTGCCTCCAAGCAACCCACCTCCGAACGCAGAGTCCTGTTGAGATAGCAATCACACGGAGCAGACAACAGACACGCGTTTGTACGGGGAGGGTTTTGGCTCTCTGCTCTCGTTTAGACTGATTTGATTTAGCTCCACAGGATCTAATTAAGCTCAGACCCAAACCTCTTTGGAGTTTCAGCAGCCATATTGTGAATGTCAGGCTTTGAGAAATGGCCATGAGCGATCAAACCTGCGTATGTGTGTTTTTATGAACACACATCACAGTGATAGAATAATGGCTGTCAATGGATATGGTGTAATAAAATCTGACGATCGTTATGCATAAGGGGCCATATAAATTTTAATGACAGCAAATGCAACGTGTAGTAAACATAATAACCAAAACAGTAACAATAATGGCTCTGCCAAGTTAACTTGGACAAAAAAAGTGAAAAAATGCGGCAAAAAAAAAGAAAAATCCACCAGCACTGCCTGAGGTTCATCCCATGGTGATTGTCACAGTGCTTCCCTTTCCCTCTAATTAGCTGTAGCAGTTTTGCTTGAATTCGGTGTATAATCCCCTGGATGAGGTGCAGTCAGCATCTTTCCTTTTCCTAAAAGCACGAGAGGTGCAGTATCATCAACTCCATCTTCGCTCCAACACTGCCTCTGGATGATTTAATAAGGTTAAAAGACTAGTCAGCAATTACCCCCCGCTCAGTGGAGGAAAACTCTGAAACACAATTGCATTACAGCTGTAGACAAAAGCCAGACACTACATCCACAAAGAAAGTGGCTATCTCTGCCTTTTACAGTCCTGGCATTAAACAGCTTTTTTAGTTACAAATGAACGGAGGGGCTTTTCTTCACAAGTTATTCAGATTTCCTGGGTTTTTTCTGTGTCTATCCCAGAGCCTTGTAATGGTCAGGGTGAGATAGTCCAGAGAGTGTCATGGAGTGACATTTACTGCCTCTGCTTTGGGGAAACAGGTAAGCAGAGCACACCATCTACAAAGTAGTCCCCTTTGACACCAGCACTCTACAAATCAGGGCTGAAGGGCAGGCCAGAACGGGGGCACTGACACAGAGGTCCTTTAGAGTTCTAGCGTGGCCCAGGAATGTGGCAGAGCGAAGGCAGCTGGGGCAGAGCAACCAGACGTCTGGGATTTGTCTGGCACCATGTTTGATTTTACTAACCTCAACGTAAGAGAACTCAGGGGGAGAGAAGTGTCTGGTGGGTTCCTGTCCCACTAACTAAACTAACTCCACTTGCTTTCCAGTGAGAAAAGTTTCTAACTGGGTTATCGCCTCCTCCGTAAGACGCTTGTTCGTGGGGGGTATCAGCTCTATTGAAATTAGTCCTCCTAGTTGCACTTATTAGATAATACTTCCTGTATTTGTGGGGCAGCAGTGATAGCAGGCAGATTTACAGCTCTCCGCGGCAGGCAGCTCACTCTAATATGGGCCGTGTTAACTCTGCTCATTAAACAGAGGATGTCATCACTCCACGCCACCGCTCCATGTTACATGTCACACATATCCTCCATAGGCCAGCCTCTGTCCACCTCCGTCCACAGCATCCTCTAAATCTGTCATTGCCACCTGGACCAGGGTCCCACATTTGACCACACCGCCCTGCTGCAGCTTTCGTACGTGCATGTGGCGGGCACATGTTGAGGGGATACACACACACACACACACACACACACACACACAGGTGTTTGTGTGTGTCGAGTGGCACAAAGAGCATTACACACCCAACCCTTCCTCCACTCACTGCATGTGTGGACGGATGTGTGGGACAGCAGTCGGTCCATCCACATGGGGAGAGGTGTAGGCGTGACGCTCATTACAGACCCAACTCTGTACACAGGCCAGATAAGCAGAACAGGACAAGATAAGGAAGCGTGGCTGGCTACAGCAAAGTGCAGCCAGATATTCTGATGCCAACACCAGTTGAAACGGTCTCCCTCGAAACATTTACTCCACTGTTCACCCATGAAAGCTCTATTTTCATAAACTAGTTGCTGCTGCATTTTAATCAATGCAGGGAAAGGTAACTGCTGAATCTGCATGCTTTGCTCAATGCATTTTTTACTGTAAGAAAGTATGCAAGTTCTAAAAAGATACAGGAAAATCCACTTTAAGGGGATCTATGTTCATTTTCAAAATTCATACCTGTTATTCCTATGATCGAAGGTCTAGGAGGACCGAAACGTTAGTGTTACTAATGCATTGTGAAGCTGAGCAAAAAAGACTCAAGTGATATTTTCCAACACCTGCATCTAAGACAGTTGGATGTGCGAATATCTCTCTTCAGCTAATTCCAGCTAAAGATGTTATGTATGAAACTGAGAGCACTAAGGGGAATGTTTTGAGTATATGGCAACATTTTCTGTTTCAGAACTGAGAACAACCAAATAAAATAAAGCTTGATTGCGTATGAAAAAGAACACACATTCTGTGGATCCACAAAATTAGGCTATGGAGCAGCAGACGTTATACTCTATGACATCAAAAGTTTGAGACTTCTCAGGTTTTTGGCTTTGATAGAGAGTAGATCATACTCATAAATATTGGTTAAACTTTCCTAAGCCCTGGAAATAATAAATTGGATTTTTTAATTTAAGTGGTGTTCTATTTGAGGACTTTTTTAAGAGGCCATCACCTGCGCCTGTCACTCATATCACACAGAATCTATAAAAGTGTTTTATCAGTAATATCCCATTACAATGCAAAATATTTCTGTTGTAGATAACACAGGGAATTCCTTAAATATAATATTTTGCGCATCAAAGTAATATTGAGACATTTTCTTGGGTCTTTTCGCACTATAAATATTTGCTCAGGAGCAGAGAGAGGGACTAATGGCACTGGGCTCAACCTCATGCTTAAGGCTCCCTCCAAAGTTGCGTCTAAGCATTGCATGTGATCTGTTTTTCAAAGCTTTCACATACCTTCACATGAATCACAGTTTGCATCAAATACAGGAACTAATCTTTAATGAAAAGGGTCAGATTTTTTTTTTAAAAACATCTTCTATTTAAATTTGCACTTGATGCAAAAATGGAATTTAAATCTGGATAAATGTCAAGATCAGTTCAGCAAATATAAGCATTATATATCACATTTAACCACATTTGTTTTTATCCACTTGGTAATTTGCTTATTAGTATTAGAAGTTGTTAGTCAAAGTTTTCTGAAACACTTAGAGCAGCATTTTCCCATCAATATACATTGATTAAATTTCCTATCTGAGGCATGTTTATTATGAGCATTGTATGATGAGAAAGGATTTCTGTAATGTCTAAAAAATGTGTTGAAATGCACTGATAGTAATCATTTCTCTAACTGGATAAAGGGCCATTGAGGATTTGCCTGGGTCGACTTGCGAAATGACCCATGCCAGCACTGGCTATTATACTACATTAGTCATCGACTCCTGGGACTGCGCGGGCCTTATGGTTATTCTTCTTTAAATGGAGTATCATCTAATTCAAAACATAGGAATGTGTTTATCTGACTGCCTGTGCACATAGTTTCTATGTGTTTGTGTGTATAACTTTTTGTGTTTGTGTATGTGTGTTTATAGGCCCATGCATAGGTTTTGTGCATGTGTGTGTTTCTGTAAAGCAGTATTGGATCGCCAGGTGTGAAGGTCATAATTCAGCTGCTTCATAGTGATGCAGATAGTGTTTACAGTATCCAAGTGGTGCCATTAGACATCATGTCTGCAGAAATTTAGCCGTTGCCTCTCATCCAATAGATTGCTCCCCTCATCATCAACAGCACAATCATTCTCAGTGATAGTAAAGCACAGGGGAGGAAAGAGGAGCCGGCCCTCCAAGATGGATGTGTGTTATTGTTTGTGGGATGACAGTGTGTTTCAATCAGGTCCTCTGTGCTCTAATCCCAGGTAGAGCTTTTGAAGTGCTGAGTCAGTTACTGCTTCATCGATCCATCACAGTGGGTTAGTAGTGGGCAGGTGTACTCCCCGGCTCCCAGGAGACTGAGGAAACACCTGCCCTGCACTGCTCGGGACTTCATCATCCCGCCATTCCTTTGTCTCGTTCTGCCGGGAGCTCAACGTCGGGCCACGGAAAACTGTGAAAGCAGCACTTTTGTGGTCGTTTGTTGCCCGTACACAAAAATTAGGGGAAGGGAGAGATGGTTTTCCCTTGCCTCCCACACCTGCCCCCCTCCCTTATTTCTCACCCATGAAGAAGGGACATGCACTGAATGGACCGCACACAACTGCCTTGGAGCAGGTCCACAGCATTTAAACAGAGAGCAGGCGTGCAGGGTAGCACAAAAACGCAGTCCCCAAATCTTAATTTTATTAGACAATCCCTGTGTTACCAAAATGAATACTCTTTTTACGATAGCTGTAGAGGAGGATGACTTTGGAAGTACATTGAGAGAAAGCATAGTGGTTATTATTACATCTGAGAGCAGCGCGCCAGCGAGGGGTGAGAGTCTATGTTTCTCCTGCTGGAGGCAGTCAATTAGTGCCAGAGGGAAACACAGCACTCCTCTGTTGCTCTCCACTGAGGAGCTGTAAATAAAGGTTTTTATTACACCACACTATCTGCGTCTCTTCTCTGGACATCAATAGGCCAATGCATTGGACTGTTTCCTAACATAATCACTCCTCCTCTTTCTATTTCTCACTAAAATCAAGAAGGAAGGTCACGGTCACTGGTTTAAAAACGCAACAAAAATGGTCACATTCCTGGATTGATTGTTATACTGACTTTCACACAAGTGCCTCGGATCCCATCGATGCATTATTCATTTAGGAAAGGATTGACAAACCAAACAACCTAACACACTTTATTGCTCCCACAGAGCATTTGGAGAAAACCTGCAATTATCTGTCCATATACAGGAGAGGGAGAAAAATACTCCAAGCCCATCCTGACCTGTAGCTCATTTAAAAAGGCTTTGTCCTGGCCTGTCTGACAGTATCAATACACAGTGTGATGGCCTCCATGTATCAGACTATAAGAACCAGTCAATATTAAAAAGCAAACTAAGTGCATAGATGTTCAAAGATATATGAAAACAGTGTCCCTGGGAGTTTGAGCAAAACATAAAACATGAGAGTGAAGAACAAAGATCAACAATTCTCTGTGGAGAAAAAGTTATTTTTGCTGAATTACATAAATTAGAGTGAGAAGACACAGGGGCGACACAGGGAACATGGCCACCTAGGCATTTAGAACATGTGCATTTGTTTGAGGACTTTTATTCTGACAAAATTAGAGACATTTCCAGCTTTTATTAATGCAGAAAAGACACAAAATTGTGCAGAAAAATTAACCAGAATGCAGGAAATTGATTGTTTGGCACTCAAAATTCCCTGAGGGGGGACCCCAAACCCCTGTTTTATATGTGTCCCCTCCTCTTGATGATCTTTATAACGCTAAATACTTACATTTATTCATTTATTTTTATATCTACAGAAACATTCTTGACACCAGACTTATAGAACGTGAAAAAATAGTCATAATAATTTATTTACTTACTGAGTTTATTTTTTAAGAAGCATTAATATCACAAGAAACCAGCGTTTTAAATATATATTTATGTTTGCTGGGCTCTTCGATCTGTAATTAGTAGAGTACTGACTAATTTAGCATACCACTGAATGAGATATATTTTTTAATTTTTCAAAAATAGATTTTAAACTTCACAGCCACATACTATAATGTCGGACTCTAAAACCTCCTTTAAATCATTACACTGTATACTGTGTAGTCAGGTTCTATTAAGGATACTTCTATAGTTAAAAATGGGGGGGGGGGGGGTCAATTTTCCCTGTAAAAATAGAGTTATGATATCTAATTTATCTTTTGAGCTGTCATGCTGCAAAACATGTAATTTTGTAAGACAGGAAAAAGATATAATTCTTGCTGTGTTGTGTTTTTTAGTTTAAAGAGCACATGACTGCCCTGTAATATGTCTAATGCAGTGATATGTCCTCACACACACACATTTTAGTGACAGAAAGAACCAAAATGCAAGGCCACTGTAACCAACTTTAGCTCCTGTAAATTGAATGCTGATTCTATTTATATTTGGTGTGATTTACACCCAGTTTCCTCTATGCAAGTGAACAGGAAACAGATGCTAGGAATTGTTCTTTCCCTAAATTCCTCAGAGAGAGATTCTAGTCAACACCGACGTGTGAGATTGGCTTTGTACTTGCATGCGAAAAGGTAGTAGACAGTGACTAAATTGACTCTCTGGTTTCCCTGCTCTGAATCTCCATTTCCTCAGAGTTTCCACTTGCGTACGTCCGTCTACCCAAACCCAGGTTGTGGCAGGCAGGCTTCCCTAATGGAGTCATGGAGCCAAGTCTACGCTTTCTCAGGACAAGGTCAACCAGAACACCCCAGGCACCACAGACAGTGAGGGTTAGGGGTTTGTGAGGACATTGAGTTCATAAAAATATTTCAGTGACACATGATAAGACAAAGTAAACACATGTGACTCGGAGCTAAAAAGGGAAATCAAAAAAAGAGCCACAATATCATCTCTTAAAAAATACTCGTAATGCTAAATCAATTATCTTGCCACAGTCCCTCTAATAAAGTACACTTTTGCTACGCAACAGAGAGCAGGCCAATAATAAAAATGTGTTCCCCATAATTACATTAATTACGGAAACAAATACAATTAAGGTTTTGAGATGATTGCAGATAATCAAGTAGGCAGACATGTGACACAAGGGAAAAATAATAATTTAGTATCCAGGAATATTGTTTGACATTTACAAGGTGATATGATTTGGAAATAAAAGGCCCATCTTTTCATGGACCATGGTGCCATCTAGAGGACGCTGGGAATAAAAGGGCAGTCAGGCACAATGTGGCCTCATTTAAGAGGTGAAGGTTGTTAATGGCTGTGTGCACACTGCAGAGCTTGTGTTTGGGGATGTTTGGGTTCATTATTCACATATAAAGGTAATTTTTGTGGTAGTTAGAGTGGATTAAGTGGATTTAGTTGAAAGAAAAACCCTGCAGACAGTTGTTGGTTTATGTATGATCTTTGACACTGCACCTTGTATGCAGCATTATGATAGGGTGCCACCTACTGTTGGATCATTTCATCTATTACTGATATTAGTGTAATCAGATGCTATTAATCTAATCAAATTGATACAAAGGTCAAAAAACTATACAGTTTGATAAAGGTGTGTGTGTGTGTGTCTATGTGTGTTTCTGTGTTTTCACCCCTCGCCACCTGATAAAAATAAATGGGGGGAAAGGTTATATTCATGCCATCCTTCACCTCACGGATGATTTGCAGCCACTGGCTCCTCCCTCACAAAGATTTACTGTACATGAAATTTTTGCTGACATGGTGCTCTTCGGCCGCCGCGTCTCAGATATATGGCAAACCATAATTTGGAGGTGTAAAATGGGTATAAAACCTGTATTAATTATTTAATCGTGGTTCTAAGTGCTGCCTTTTAGTCCACACCAGGATGTCATCCCCCTCTATTTCAGGGGATCGTTATATCACTCATTTGTCACAGAGGGAAAAAAAAAAGAATTACAAGCAAGACTGAGATTGTGTATGGTAAATCAGAGAGAAACGAAGACTTTTTTATTGATGTCATTAAGTGTTACTTTTATTAATTTTTCACTCCATTTGATATAAGTGAACTGCTAATTGCATTTAAATCTCTTGCGCTGGACCTAATTGAAGGCCAACTGGCATACGTAGCCGTGATAAATACCCCAAAACCGCAGTGATAGGACAGAAGCTGAGACTTTAGAAATAAAAACCTGTTTCTTAAAATGCCATATGAGAGGACAAAGCAAGCCACCACAATTGCAGAGAATAGAAACGTCCCTGGCAGGTAGCAGTGTGTGGGACCCGTGATATATCTTTGTGTCAGGGGGCAGTTAGGTACAAAGACTGCGGGGTGTGATCAACAACCAAACAAACATGTTGTCCTGAGGTTGGGGCGAGGAGGTGTACACAGAGCATCCATCAAACTACATCTGTGAGAGGCTGATACTGTACTGTTTGCTCTCACGACACTCGCTGCGCTCGGCTCGGCTCCTCCTTGCACATCTCAGATGTGGACTTTCAATTATGAGATTATTTATCAGGCCCGCAGTGATGACTGCTGTGGTCACAGGTCTGTCTGGGATATGGTGCAACTTCACAGACTGGCAAGTTACATACATACCTGATTATAGTGTTGTTTGCTGACACTAAGTACCACAAGCCAAAATACATATGTGTTAATAATACAGTTGCTCTTAATACACTGTGATTCCAGTCTTGGTAGAATCACTCAGAAACACACACACACTTGTTCTTCATGCTCATATGCTAGTGTTCAAGATTGTAGCATAATGCATATATTCTTATTCATATATTTTTACATAGACCTACTTCTTATTTTCATGCTTCTTATTTCCACTTTTTTATAAAGCTCTACGCCATATATCAGAGGGACTGTAACGTTCCACTGTTTCGCCTCTGGGATCAATAAATTATTTCTGATGTCTTGATTAACCATGGAGAGGATTCAGATACAACTGAGAGAGGTGGAAGAAGTATTCGTCATATTTTAGTTGAATAAAAGTAGCAATATTACAAGTTAGAGATATAATATTACAGGTGAAAGTCCCACATTCAGAAGGTTATTTAAGTAAAGGTAACGGTACATCAGCAAAATATACTTAAAGTATGAAAAGTAAAAGTATTCAGTGCAGGTAGAATGACGTCTGTCAGTGTAACATTGTTATATATTACTTGTTTATCATTACTGACATTACTGTCAATATGTTGACACTGTTGGGTTATTTAATATATATCAAGGCACTGCATTTTATAAGCACATAAAATGCAATGCATTGTATGTTTTGCCTGTAAAATATGAAAGTGTTAATATTAATTATTCAATGTAAAGCAACTGTATATAACCGTACAGCTTTAGGATAAATACTGTGTCATGTGCAGTACCTGAGTAAATGTACCTAGTTACTTTCCACTGAGATTAGTAATACATTTTAGATACTGTCTTTGCAAATTCAAGCTGCTGGGTAAAAAATATATGGAAATAAATCAGCTGTATTTCAGGAAAAACGTCAGCTATCTGGAGCTAAAGTTGGTTTATTCATGGTAATAATTGTTAAAATGTCAATTGCAATTAAAACACAAGTAACTGCACTAACAAAGCTCCAATATTACATCATCAAATCAGTTCTGAAATCTATACATTTATGGGCCTGTACCATAAACTAGACAGACTCTGGTATGCTAGTTCTGGCTGCATGACTACATAATGCATTCAAATACTTGTTTGGGTTGTAACTCTGGCTTGTTCCACACAGACATCAAAAAAAAAAAAACCTTGCCCATGACATTTGGGCAATACCCCAACCATCTGCTCTACTTCAGCAACAGTATAGATCACACAGGCTTCAGCTGCAAAGTGTAGCTTTGGTCTTGCTGAACAGGCATCAACTGCAAATATACAGATAATATACAGCCCTTTATTGTCCGTAATATCATCACCATCCTCGAATGGTCCATCGGGGTCCAATTTTCAAAAAGGAAGATGGTTTTTCACATGTTCCCACATCGCAGGACATCAAAAATAAATATGTAAAACAATAAAAAATAGGATATTAGTATTGTTGCTTTCAATAATGTTCCCTAACGAAGGGTACCCTACTGTATATGCTCTGAAGTCGAAATAATGTTACCAATTCCTCACACTCATTAGGAGTTTAATTAAGGAAAAAATGTACAGTAAAAGCTGTAATGTGGCTGTGATTTACTGATATATCCAAAGATAAGAGGAACAGAGCACTTTCTGCTCAGCTAGTGTTGTAAGCCCACAAATGTATCCATTATCTCTAAGCAAATACAGTAACTGCAGTAGAATAAAAGGAGCAACACACAGACTGTCTCTTGAATTTGAACTATGGACTGATCATAAATACTCATCATTAACAGTGTCAGAAAAACATTACCCTTTTTATTGGGGCTGTATTTTCCTCACACACTACAATAAAGTTAATGACAGACATTGTCCAAACCATAAAACAGTCATATATTTGGATGCTGGTCAGCTTCAACAAGGCTCAGTAGCATCTGGCTCATAGATCACTCTTGCCCAATCAAGTATTCTTGTCAGAGAGATCTGACTTGAACTAAAAGCACAGATGTATGTCGTGTTTCTACAATTACAGCTGAATACAACTTGCATATCTGTCTTAAAACAATTTTGACCATGCTCTGCCATTTGGTCTGAGAAACTGCTGCTAAAAGGCAAACTATGCCCATATTCAAAATTCATACATTATTCCCATGGTCTACGACAGTCCAAAAATTATTGGTAAACATAAACAACTTTCTCCCAATTCCCAAAACCAGAGTGCTAAAACTCAAATTTGCTATGCCATCACGTATTAAGTCTGGAGCTGCTCCATAGGCAATGAATTGGGAAAGATGTTATATACAACCAGCCCGTTCTCACTCCCAACTTGTCAAGTACCAATGCTTGGTCAGTGGCTCTTGGTAGCAGACACCAATACAGAGGCACCGTAAATGGCAGTATGATATTTTGCTATTTCTGACACAGCGAGCAACTACACTAGTATTAAGAGTGAGAAAGTCTGAGAAGGGTGGGGATAGCTAGAGATGGATGGGTCAAACAAACTCTGGACTTTCGCCCAGGAGCCTGCTGCTCATGACCTGAGTGAAACCATAAGTCAATGGAGTTATTTTAACATAGTGTGGCAGTATGTGTAGCATGCTACGCTAGTGATATATGTCACATGATGTTACTAACAATTTAACTTAAGTCAAACAATGATGCTTTTTTTTTAAACCTACTGATGAAGTTTTGTTGGTGACACTTTAGTTAATAAAAGTGTTTTACCTGTGTTGTAAGTTTATTTTGAAAAAGACAGCAGAAATTTCATATGTCTATTTTGAGGAGGTGTCATGGGACCAACTAGACGAAACACTGGTGAAAGGAGGTTCCCACCTGATGACCCCAAAGACATGTTAGTTATCACTGCTCACTGGTCTGTATAGTTAAGCCTTGCCATAATAGCTTATCATAGGGCTTAGGAGGTTTTTCACTGAGTGCTGATCCTTTATCTAGAGCACAGACTTCTTGTGTTTATTTAAAAAATTGAAGAGACACACTACATGTAATGAGCGTAAGTTGACATGCCATCCTTGTACGTCCACAGCTGACACAGGAAAGTACCTAAACACATCATATTTTGACTATAGGACCGCTGACAAAGCGTCAGTATTTGACAAGGTGGGTTGAGAACGTGTTGAGATGACACTGAGAGCACTAAGGGGAATGTTCTGAGTATATGGGTACATTTCTGTTTCGCAACTGAGAACACTACAATTGAATTAAACTCATTTGGGTATAAAAAAAAAAGAAACATACTGTGGGTTCATAAAATCAAACTCCCACTCATTGTCTATGGAGAAGCTCAGACGTTATACAATGTACTTGATGACATCACAAGTTTAAGACTTGTCTGGTTTCTGGCTTTGAGAGAGAGTAGCTCATGTTCACAAATGTTAATCAAAATTTCCTAGGACATAGAAATAACGTATTGGAATTCTTAATTTTAGTGTTGTTTGCCTTTAATTTGTAACATCATGCAAATACACTAAACAGAATAAACATGTTTATTAAAGTTAGCAATATGAGTGATACTTGAGATAATGCTGCTACCAAAAAGATAAACAAAATACCTCCTTACAAAACCAACACTTTGATGAATATAGCCTACAACTCTGTGAGGTGTGTTTCTCTTAGACACTGCTGAGTGTCTTTCAGTCAGAGCTGCTAAGGGTGAACTGTAAAAACTGTTCTTCTTCTGTATTGTTTTCCTGTCTGAGACTTATGCTATTCGGATTTTGACTCTGTTTACCTCACAAATAAATGATATTTTGCAGACTGTGATGCACCATCATCTCACTCACTGTCAACCCTTTATAGTGGTCCTATTAGTTGTAAGATGCCTCACCTTGAACACCAACAACATTTCCGATTATTGAAATCAACTCCCATTGTAAACCACTGCGTGCCTTTGTGACCGGTTGTATAATATACAAACATTGAAGAAACATTAGAGAAATACATTAAGAAACAGGAACAGTATTGCTTAGTTTATGCTTGTTGTGGTCACAGGAGCACCCATGATAACTGAAAACACACTGCACACCCATTGCGGTCTCTTCACAAAGTAAAGGGAGCCACTTCCCATACCAAGATTCTGCAACTGCACCAGGCTTACTGCATGTCAGTTGGCTTTAGTATTTTGATTTATCAAGTGCAATATCAACTAAGTTCAGCACTGTGCACTGAGCACTGTGTCAAACTGTAGTTTTAAGAGCTTTATTGTTTTGTGTTTAAATTTTGCACACCCCTACACACCCCCGAACAGCTTAATCAGCATGCAGCAAGGGCAATATTCTCACTCAAACTAGTACGACATGACAGTTTTACATGTTACATTTTCTAATAATTGATACAACCAAATAAAGCAGTTTAAATGCATTAGTGCATTTGAACAATTGTGATTTCATTGTCAAAGTTAGACCTTACTTTTAGGCTTCAGCCACTTTTGTTTTCCAGCTGGTTCATAAAATATCCTACTTTTTATTGCCCATTTGCTATTAATATTCATGTCTATTTTTATATTTGGGCTTATTGAATTAGGTTATTGTTATGCATCTTTATTTGAAACATTCAGTCTCTGCTGCTCAAAGGGGGTAGGCTTCATCTCAACATTAGGATGGGGGCTGCGGAGAGTAACTTTGGGGTCCTCCCCCAGAAAATGTTGAGCTTCAGACACTTAATTTCCTGCATTCTGGGGAATTTTTGTGCATCCATTTTGCCTTTTCTGCATCAATTTATGGTGTAAATGTCTTTAATTCCTTCAAAATAAATGTCCTCTTCTACTTTTATGCATTTATTGTGGGGGTGGAGACAAATGCACATGTCCTAAATATTGAGGGGGACAGGTCCACTGTGCCCCCCCCCCCCCCTCGAAATCTACACCCATGCTGCTCCTGTTCTTCAGCTGACTGATCACCAACACCAAAACTGAACTTAATAAAATTATTGGTTGCTTTGTTACATAAACATGATGTGACAGTTGAGAACAGAAACAGCCATCTAATTAAATCCACACCCAGCACTCTCAATTGTTGAACACTAAGCCACACCAAATTGTGGGTTACTTCACGTTTATAGGAACCCACAGTGTTTGTATTCCCAGCCCTTGTGTTTTTCTAATAGGTAACTGACAGCATTACAGTAGGTATCTTTTAAATTCAATGCCCCAGTGATTTTGGACTGGAGTCACCCAAAAATTAAGGGGCTGGATGAGCATTAATGGCTCTGTAGAGACCTGTACCTGTTTAACCAGTAGATGGTGCAAATTATCTTTTTCTTTTTTCATTGCACAAACCAGACAGTAAAATGGGACACAGTATGCAAACACAACTTTGCATTTTAAGAGGAAACAATCTTAAATATATATGCAATGTTGTGTTATCACATGCATACATGAACCACAGTAGCTATCCTGTGCTCTAATTTTAATTGTGATGATTATAATCCATGACAGACAGACAACCAGACCGACCAGTGTCTTGATCACGTGATCCACTCAGATCTGCGGCCGTGGACATCTGTAAAATGGAGGTGAAGTACCCACAAATATTGCAAATTAAACACGGTTATTTGTAAAGTGCATTAAAGCTAAGGCTACTCTTCAACATAAATGTAATATTCGCGAGAGAATGCATGGTGTGCTATTAAAAATAGTTGCTCTTTTGTAGGTTTAACGTTGCTCTACATTCAGAGCTGTCAACGCTAGCTAACGCTGCAGCTAAGCTAAGCTAAGCTAAGCTAATGGCTGTCACCGCCGGAGAGCTCTGTGTTGGGTTACTGTTTCAGTGTGTTGTTGAACGAACGTCATTGTTCCGTTTATTTAACCCATATTGCTCGTCATGGCAGACAGATAAATGGAGGATTTTAGTGACAAAGTGCAGCGTGACTGATAGTTAGCTAACGCTAGCTGCTAAATTAACGTTAGGCCGCTAGGGCTAACTTAGCTTGTTGTAGCGTGAATTCTGCATTGCGGGCCTCAGCCTGGCGATGGTTTGTCTACTTACCATTTAGTATATATTATTTGACCATTAAAATGTCTGTCCGTGCACTTGGTTTATCTGGCAGCCTAATTATATACGAAAATGTAGTTTAGCATTAGCTTAGTCTGTTGCTGTAACGTTACGACCCAGTGTCAAGACTGTCAGAACTGTATAGCTGCAGATTTTTGTACATTTATTAATCGTTATACTTAACAACCTCATGTAACCACACTGAATGTTTCTTCAACTATTCTCCTGTAACACTTTATACAGTTTCAATGATATTTATTGCCTTGTTATGCTTTTATAGGACCGTGAAGCTAAAGAGCCCGAGCAGCTCAGAAAGCTGTTCATTGGAGGCCTGAGCTTTGAAACCACGGAGGAGAGTTTACGGGCCCATTTTGAACAATGGGGAACCCTCACGGACTGTGTGGTACATATCTTTATTGTAATCTGGCAAAATGGCTTCGTATTATAACAAACATTAACTGTCCAGGTAGACTGTTCTCATTACCATTGTGTTTTGTGTTTTTTTCCAGGTGATGAGGGACCCCAACAACAAGCGCTCAAGAGGGTTTGGCTTTGTGACATATTCCACTGTAGGGGAGGTCGACGATGCCATGAAAGCAAGGCCTCATAAAGTCGATGGCCGAGTTGTCGAACCCAAGAGGGCAGTGTCCAGAGAGGTACATGAATCCCATAGCAGAAGGCAGATGCTGCAGTGATGATAATGTTTGGTGTGTGCGCTCACTGATACGCTCTGTTTCAGGACTCCAATAAACCAGGCGCCCACCTGACAGTGAAGAAGATCTTTGTCGGTGGCATCAAGGAGGACACCGAGGAGTACCACATTCGGGAGTACTTTGAGAAATATGGCAGGATTGAATGCATCGACATCATGGAGGAACGCTCCACTGGGAAGAAGAGGGGATTCTGCTTTGTCTCCTTTGATGACCACGACACTGTAGACAAAATTGTCGGTATGTGGATGTGTAGACTGTCAAAATTAAAGCTGCATTTGGTAACTTAAAAAAATATCCTTTTTTCATATCAAGTGAGACTGTTGTTATATTCACACATCACTCAATGAGACAGATAATCTGTGATGAAAACACACTTCACTGCTTGCTTTGTTGTACTGTAGCATTTATCATAGTCTTACGGCATATGAAAGAAAAACAACCAACCAGAGCCAAGGAGTCTTGAACACAGCTGTCCCTCATGTCAATTCTTGTGAATTGCAGTCACTGTAGGCAGTGCTGATCAAATATGAATAAAGATTTTGTTACTCTATTGCCTATTTCTCACTTCAGATGATTTCAGAAATATATTTTAGTGTACTGTTAAGCTGTGAAATGACAACATTTGTGACCCAGCTGCCATGTTGGATACAATTTAATGGGACTACCAAGCACCGCTCATTAGCCGGACCAGTTTTCTCAGTTTACAGCTAAACATTACACTAAAATATGTTTCTGAAAGCATTTGCGGCAAGAAATAGCCAATACAGTTGGAGAATTTGGGTTCATATTTGATCAGCGCTGCCTAGTTGACAGTTTGACCACAGTTCATGGAGCAATTGACATGATTGAGAGCTGCGACAGAGACTTCCTTCCAGCCAGGCGCTGACTAGCTGTTGCTTACTGCACCACCTCTGATTTTAGCAAAGACCAATTGAGACAGGAGGGTTGTGTTTTTTCACACACTGTCTCATGCACTACTTTCAGGAAATACTCTCCGCAAATATGACACAAAGTTTGTCATAAAAGTTATCAAGTGTGGCTTTAACTATGCTGTCAGTAAACATTAAGCAGTGCTATGTAAGAGTGATGTTTTCCTCATATTTTTCTTACAGCCCAGAAATTCCACACAATCAACTTCCACAACTGTGAGGTCAGGAAAGCTCTTTCCAAACAGGAAATGAGTGCTATGTCTACTAACAGGGGTAAGAAAACTATCAACTGTAGAGTAAAGTCATACTCACAGACAAATACTGTACATACTGTTTGCAGCTGATAGTACAAATATTTTGTAAACAAATCCAAAATTTACATTTCAGGCAGGAGTGGAGGATCTGGAAACTTCATGGGAAGGGGTGGTAATTTTGGAGGTGGTGGCAACTTCAGTCGAGGTGAGTAGTATTTGCATGCCAGATGAAAGTGCCTCTGGTCTTAATCACACCAATGCAGGTACATTGTATTGTGATGGTCACATATCAGCAGGGGTTGTGGGATCGTAAGTTTTGCATCCATAATTACACACCAAAGAAAGTGAAATGGTTGAAACTGATGAATTAAATTTGAATTTATTTAAAGGATAGCCCTTTGGGACGAAGCATTTCATTTTTTGAGGTGGTCCTGTAGACATAAATACACAATTATAAACACACAAATAAAAACAGCATTAGATGACAAACTTATACCACAAATAGACACATACAGACAGCTCATTCACTCACTCACACCCTCAGCTGTTGTACCAAAGGAACTGGATACAGTGACCTGAATAATGAATTAACTGAATTATCTGCATCAGTATAAACTTAAAGAACATTTAAAGCAGTTTGACATTTGTCATTGTAAGTACACAAATTATAGCGTGAGTAGGTTGCTTTAAGATTAAACAGTAAAGTTTTCTTATAGCAGCAGAAAGAGGAAGTAGTTCTCAGAGATAAGGGTAGATTTTCCAGGCAAATTGAGGTTTGTATTGGAATGACTCGCATCTGACTTCTCTGATAACTCTGGGCACAAAAGCGGGGTGCTGCATATGTCTCAGTGGATCTGAATAACTATATTGAATCAGAAATTGTTTCAAATTGTGAATTTGTTTGTTTTGTTTTTAAATGTCGGCAATCAAGTAAATGTTTTATGGCCATAGCCATCTGGTAAAATCAGGTACTGAGCTTTGTGTAAGTTGAGCAAAAGCCAGCAAGACTTTGCCAAATGACACTTATTGCGTCATCCAGTAGAGTTTCATAGGGAGATCCAGGTGCTGGGTCGATGGAGGGAAGTTTACCACAGTTCATTCACACATCCTACCCACATTGTTATGATATAAAGCTGGTTGAACAGCAGAGAAGTCCCCTTTTAAGGAGACCTGTTGTAAGACAATAGGAGTTCATTTCCTCATGCAGCTGTCAGACATAGGGCAGATTTATATCTCAGTGACGGAACATGAGTGTTTCAAGAATATCAGAGGTGATAAACACATGTCCTTCTAACATAGCTGCTATGCAGAAATACACTCACATGTTTGTGAATCGTGGAGTCATATGTCAGCATTCTCAGAGATGCTCTGTTGTCTCTAGGCAAGACTCATTTTTAAATGTATCCACTCTATTGTGCATATTTGAAAATGTCACAGTGTGCCAAAGCAGAGAGAGGCACATCACTTGAACCTACATTAGTGTGGACATGGTGTAATCCATGACAGGGCTGCAAGAATACAACAAATCTGTCTCAGTTTTAATGCATAACGTGTTTTACCCTTTTTTTTTTTAGGTGGTTTCGGTGGAGGACGAGGTGGTTACGGCGATGATTTTGACAATGGTGAGCTCTGGTAGAACGTTAAATTCCGTTATAGGTTTAATTTCCTTGCTCATTTGCACAACTGTCATGGCCTCAAAAGATACTTTACAGCAGTCTGTGCTATGTTAAAACCACTCATGAACTAATCATGTCACATTTAAGTAAGGTCATGTTGTAAGCTGCCTGTGTTTTCATTGTCGTAGGTCCAGGAGGAAACTATGGTGGAGGACCAGGTTATGGAGGGGGCCGAGGGGGCTACGGTGGTGGTGGTCCAGGGTATGGCAACCAGGGTGGTGGATTTGGTGGCAGCTGCGATGGAGGTTATGGAGGCAATGACGGAGGTAAAAAAAAATAAATAAAATAAATTGACTTAAGAGTTTTGTTTGTTGAACTGAAGTTAAACAGTAAATTGTTCAGGTTTAACACAGTCAAGGAAAACCTGGAGAAGTCATGGAATTGTGTCGTGTGTAATAGTGTACAAATTTATTTTCTACACATTACATAGCTCAAATTTATGTTGCTGTGTGATATTTCATTTAATATCACGTTTCTCCATTTTCCTCCTGCATTGAGTCTCTCCCTTCATGTGTGTCAGATAGTTTAAATTATTTTTGAGTAGAGTTTGAGTCTAATATGTTTGAAAAATGCTTGGCAAGTAGGGCAAGAAAAAAATGTTATTATGGGTCCTGGAAGTCATGGGAAAGATATGAAATTTTGTTTGTGAAAATGTGTGGGGACCCTGAGTGTTTGATGTAATCCATAGAAGACGTGCTGTACTGAACACCTCGTGCTTGCGGTAAAATTGACACGTACTTCTTCAGGTTACGGAGGCGGTGGAAATTACAACGACTTTGGAAATTATGGTGGGCAGCAGTCCAACTATGGGCCCATGAAGGGAGGCAACTATGGTGGCAGAAACTCAGGTGGACCCTATGGTGGTGAGTTTCACCCTCCATACTGATACATTCAGTGACATAACATCATAATCTCCCCTGAGGAGTATCTAACATATTCTGCTGTGACCGATCCTCAACTGCAGGTGGCTACAGCTCTGGCGGCGGCGGAGGTGGCTACAACCCGCGGCGATATTAATTATTTCATGTTTTGGTAAGTTGCATTCAGTTCCGCACCACCCTCGTAGCACAGTACAGAGTGAGCCCATGAAAGTGCAGAATAACTATTTGTTCTATCCTGTATCCATTCAACAGGCTTCAGTTCTTAGCAGGAGAGGCGAGGAGGTGAGCAAAGGAATTGTCAGGAAAGCTGCAGGTTACTTTGAGGCAGTCATCTGAAAGCATTAGAGGAACACACAAGTCAGACATTACCGCAGCTAAATCGGAGAAGTTTATGGAAGAAGGACTGTATACACAAGACATGAGTGCAGATGAAAACCTCCCCTATTTGTGATAGATGTTTCCCTACAAAGCTATTTTTCCTTTTATGCGTCTGAAGTGTGTGTATTGTGCCTATGGTATCAGGGTTAAAGAGTAAATTGTTTTTTTTTTTTTATCTGAAGCCAGTTCTTAATATCTTTATTTTTTCTTTTTTTATATGGGTTAGTTTTCTGCTGGCCGATTAATCTTATGTCTTTTAACTTGTCATAGTTATATCAGGCCCACAGATGAGCTAGAGTTACTCCATTTTTTTCTTTCTGAAGTTATTATGATTGCTCAATTGCAAGTGTCAAGTGTATTTTGATTTTGTATGTGAAGCACAGTATGTAAATCCTTCGTAGTACCAGTGTCAACAAATATAAGCAATTAATTAGAAATAAGGGAATCCCCTCACTCTTCTTGTTCCCCAAAAAAAACAAATTCTAGATTGTTGGACTATTTTGATTAGAAGAAAAAGACCGAATAAAATTGTGTAGTAAAGTGACAAGAGGTTCAGTGCGTCATTGGTTCAGAAAAAGATAAAAATGAGTTATTGATTTATCTGTTGCCTGCACATTGTGACTGTGAAGTTTAGCAAATCAGCCTGTCCAGAACTTTCTCCTCTTGAGAGTATTATTGAAGACTTTTGTGGGTGAAATAGTGTATTTGCTGTATGTACTTGTTCAAAGGTGAATGACAAGGGAGTTTTGGGTAGTCCTAGGGCAAGGGCCCATACACCACCTATGCCAGTGTTGAGCGAGTAGGATTATAACGGCCACAAGCACCTGCAGTTGGGCCCTCAGCGTCGCTAGTGTGGAAGATTGCAGATGACTGTCAGACAGGACGTCTTCAGCCCCAGCCAGCACAGTGGACCAGTCAGCATTTTGAGAGAGAAGGGAGAAGGCAGCATCGAGCACAACGCCCATGGAGGAAGCTTGCAGTGTCGTTCCTGGTAGTGAGCATCTATCTCTTTCAAGGCTAGCTAAACCCTCCAGCAGCTGGTGCTAGCGAAGAAAGACTAGTTCCTGGACACATTGGAGATCCTGTTGAGTCAGAGATACTGCAGTTTTTACCCGCAAAAATGCTAGATTTCAGACATTAACAAGAAAAGGGAGTGAGTATTTCACAAAAAAAAGCTGACTTAAGAAGATGGAGCAGGTAAGAGTAACCACTTTGCTTGATTTGCAGATGTGGAAAGAGGCATTCTCTTCTTGCTGAAAATCTGTAAAGACCTGATAACATGGAAGGTTCTGGATGGGTAAGACTTTTTCAAAATATTATCCAAGGCTGCTCTTATTGTGATCTAACAGTGCACATGGTGATTATACGGGGTGCAAGGGTTTTTTTAAGGTAAACGGAGCAGGAAGATATCCAGTATTGCTCAACTTTGACCAGAAGTCAGCCTGTGACCTTCACCACACTGTGGGGATTACAGTGAGGTTAAAATATCTTTACATGTTTTATTGCTTTGCTATCAGTCAGACAGGTCTGATAAAGTTTAAAGTGGTGCAACACCTTTGGGTCATGCCCAGAAAAGATAAACTATTTACACATGGTGGCCACTTTATTAGACACACCTGTACAATCTATTAAAGTTGAATACAAGAACTCTGCCATGAACTCTTCTTTATCAAGTGAAGTTTTTGTTGTCGGCACAAATGTAAGTTGTGCATTCAAAATCTTTCTCAACTCTTTAAGTAAATAAGCAATAGCATCAAAATATACTCAAAGCACCAAAATTAAAACTACTTCTAGTGCAGTATAAGATATATCACTGGATTATTATCATTGATGCATTAATACGTTAGCATCACTAATAGTATACACTGTTAGGTAGCTTAATCCATAGTAATACATCATGATTTATTAGCAGTGTACATTTTGGACTGATAATCTATGATGTAGTGGAGTCAAAAGTACGATATCTGGCTCCAAAATGTGGTGGAATAAAAGTATAAAGTAGCATAAAATGGAAATATTTAAGTGAAGTACAAGTACCTCTAATTTGTACTCAAATACAGTAATTGATTGAGCATTGTTGTCGGTGTGGAGTTTGCATGTTCTCCCCATGTCAGCGTGGGTTTTCTCCAAGTACTCCGGCTTCCTCCCACAGTCCAAAGACATGCAGGTTAATTGGTGACTCTAAATTGTCCGTGAGTGTGAATGGTTGTCTGTCTCTATGTGTCAGCCCTGCGATAGTCTGGCGACCTGTCCAGGGTGTACCCCACCTCTCACCCAATGTCAGCTGGGATAGGCTCCAGCCCCCCCGCGACCCCTAACAGGATAAGCGGTTACAGAAAATAAATAAATGAATGAGACCAACACCCCCACTAACTATAACCTCATGTTAAAACATAGAATTAATTGAATAAACACCTTTATGGTTGTGTAAAAAAAACCCTGAATATTATAGGCATAATAAAAGTAGATTTTATGGCTGAGCAGTTGTATTGGATTACATTAGACTGTACATGTTTACCTAATGAAGTGGCCACTAAGTATATATGAATGCCAAGCTTGCACGTAGTTCATGCATTGTTAAAATGTATAGATGCCTTACCAATCTGTGTATTTATGGAAAACAATGTTAACATAATACAATAGTTTACTTTAAGTCATTTGATTACTACTGCAAAGGCTGCTGGTCATAGTGGTATAATGCAATCATAAAATCAGATGTGATTGATAAAAAGGGTCCATTCTAAGGGGGGCAAATCCTCTGCTTAAATCACAAGGGCATCTCCCCCAAAAAACTAGATGATTAATTAAACAGTTATTTTACTTTACAGGCAACAAACCGCATCAACAGAAAGGAATTGAGGTCACAAGTTTACAGTAACCAACAGTGATATGACAGAGTATACAGAGTAATCACAAGTACAGGCAGGAAGTGTAAGCGCAGATGAGTTTGCTTCAGATGCTGAAAGCTTTTTCATAATTTGCTGACACCTTTTTAACCCAGAGTTCAAAGTAAGTTAAAATTTTCGGGGAAACTTTGTTTGGATTCTCTGAAAATAGGAACTTGCGACCTTCTGCTATGCTGTTCTTATAGTTCCCTTTTACTGTACTTGAAGATGTGGCAATTATACAGTAAGTAATTTAACATGGTAATCTTAAAAGTGCATTCCAAGTCCAAATTTTTACAGAATATATGTACATATTTGGGTAATTTAACACTTTAGCAAACATTTATATATTTAATGTCCGTGTCAAACATGTCATACTGTTGAAATATGACCCACAGGATTACCTGCTAAATATTTCATTGTGTTTAAAAGGATTCATACATGCGCTGTTATGGTTTCACACAGGACAGGTCTGCTCACCCTGAAAATAAGAAACAATGCTTGCTGATATGTTTTTCAGTCAGCTGAAGGATAGTGTTTCTGCAGAGGAATGTAGAATGACCAACTCTATTACAGACGTGGCCGGCAAAGGCACTCCAGTTTCAATGAACTATGTTGGCTAATTCAGTGAGTTATGTTAAGTGTTACTTGTGCTCTTAAATAAAAATATTTTCCATGACTTGAGTGTTTTATTTGTAATAGAAACATACAGAGCTATAAATGTTTTTAATTTGTGAAATACAGCTGCTCTTAAAGGTTTCATGATTCACAGACGCCCTTGAGTCTCTCACCAGTTTAGTCTGCCACACGCCCTCTGACGTTTGTCATGAGAGCGGAAAATAGGCTTGGCGATCAAAGGTAGTGTTTGTGTGTGAAAGTGCATGTAGAGCACATACTGATTGCGTAGGGCTTTACCTTTGAATATGCGTGCCGGGGTTGGACCATTGTGAAGTCGCCATGCGTGGTTCATACTGAGCACACTCTACCGTGGCTCCACAATTGTTCTCTTTGTTGTGTAACATAATGAATGCAGTGGGTGTGATTCCTTTTGCGGAGAGAGTTTTGCAGTATTAAAAGATTTAGGTTACTGTACAAACAAACTTGCTCTAATAAAAAGCAAGCAGATTATAAAAGTGGTTCAGGCCAAGAACTCTTTTGTTCCAGCACAATATTCCTTTTCTTTGCTCCTATATAAGCCCTTTGGTAGAGCCTTCAAGTCAAGACTTGAACATGTGGTAAGTTATGTAACCATTCCTTTGACTATATGTCCATCTGGCATCAATCTGTCGTGGGCCATAGTACACCACACAATGTTCTCTCAGTAAACAGGGAGGCGGTCCAGCTATAGGAATACTTTATTGAAAAGCACAGAAGTCAATATTTTATAAAAGAACCTGGGCAGCAAATCATAAAGGGACAGTTATAAAATATGAGTAACAATGATTGAAACAATCATTAGCATACAGAAATATGATATATACAATATATATATGTACACATACAGTAACAGTATATCAATCTCAAAAGCAAGTGTTTATATTTACAAACAATATTGGTTAAAGAATCTGTTTAAGGTATCCGAGTACAAAAGAAGTAAAATATCAAAAATATTACAACATTCAAGAGAAGTGAGCAAAAACTATACAATAGTTCTGCTGAGCTACTTATACTTTAAAGCTGAAGGACTACAAAGTTATTGCATAGTATTACTATGATAATGCAGTACCATATTACAAAGGAGAAACGAGGTTGTCTTCGCTCTTAATGAAAGTCTTTTTGATGCGAGGGACGAGGAAGACGCTGCCGTCAGTCGACTGCTGAAGGGAGTATTCGGAGGGGGAGTAGGTGTTCCCCTTCTCGTCTCTCAGCATGCTGAAGACCTCCAGGTACAAGCTGTTGAGTTGCTGCTTCATTTCCTTCAGGTTTGTGATGTTCTGGCTCTTCTCGTTCAGCAGACGCTCCTTCTCCTCCTTCAGCGAGTCCAGGTTGCTCTCCAGACCCACTATGTTCTCCATCTTGCGTTTGCGGCAGTTCTGGGCAGCTACCTTGTTCTTGCCGCGGCGGCGTATGTCTCGGACCAGGGCCAGCTGGGCCTCGTTGAGTTGGTGTTTCGACATCATCTCGTTGAAGTCGTCAACAGGCAGATTGATGATCATGTCAACAGTGAAAGGGATTTTGAGGGCCTTAGCCCTCTGCTCGTCTCTGGAGAGACGCACTTCCAAGCGTTTCTTCTGCTTGTCTTTGGTGAAGGGGGCGTTGTTGTGGCCGTTCTCCTCTGCTGGGTCCGTCTTGTGTTGCTTGGGCTTCTTTTCCTGCGTCTGTTGGGACTGCCCTATCGGTACAGACACAGAGATTCCTAACTGAAGGTCATCAGGTTGGAAATTAAGTGTGAACATCTCTGAGTAGTCAGATTCTGCACTTCCAGGGTTGTGGTCCATCTCCTCCATGTCTGAATCACTGTAACCACCAAAGGACCCATCTCCATACACGGACTTCCCAGGTGAACTAGCATTTGGACTGGTGTTTGAAGAGATTCCTGAATCTGAATCTGGCATTTCTGCCTTCATACTCTGTTTGCCTCTGTCAAAGGCATCTCCAGGTGAGAGGCTGTAAAGGTCCACTGTAGTAAAGGGAGGCTTGTTTGGGATGTCAGACATGGCTTTACTTTCGTTTCCTTCAAGGCTATGTTGACCACTGCTCTCCTCCAGAATGGTGCTGGGGTAAAACATGTCGCAGAAACTCTCTGCTGCAAAGTTAGCATTTAACTGAGGAGCTTTTGCCTTCATCTGGCTGAGATTGTCCGGTGTGGCCATACTGGGAACAGAGCCATCGAATGTATTCATAAACTCTGTGGGACAAACATTTAAACTGTTTATTTCCCCGTCGCTGAGATTGGTCATGGGGTAAAAAGTGTAGTTTGGATTCTGCACTTCAGGGCTGTTTGGAAGAGGATAAGCTGTGGTCTCCAGTGTGTCCTCCATTTGCATGCTCAGGCATTGCTAGAAGAGAAAGATAAAGAAGTATTAAAAGAAATACACTCAACATACTACAGAAAAAAATCCGTGCTTGAACATAAACCTACAGAGCATGATCTGAGGCACATTGTAATGACTGACATAACAAGATACATACTTAATCGATCATCCTCCATAAAAATTTGGGTTTCAGTCCTTGAACTCTAAGCCATGCAGTTGACTGGTTGAGCTGGTAGAGCTGGGTTTAGCCCAACATAGCCTACTGTAATTCCCAAGATCAACTAGACATCCAATTGTAAAAGATCAGAAATCACAAATACCAATCTCCCAGCTCGCTGTTGCTGGGAGGTTAAGCGACTACATTATCTCCACAAAGCAGCTTACATGAACTGAAACAGAATTCCACACAGCCCCTTTTTCTACAATGTAGAGTCTTATCAGCAACTTGCCAGAGCAACTAATGCAACGCTATGCAAGCTGTACGGCTAGGATTGCAGTCTAGTCCACAGTGAGAGGTCAAGGCAGCAAATGGCACACTGCTCCACCCATCAGCTAATGCAAATATGAGCTGCCTCGCAACAAAACTGATAAGGCAGCTACTGAAATACTACCATGGACAAATCTTTTCATTAGAAACTAAAGGTTTTCAGACAGCCACACCCCCTTTGAACAAGATGTCTTGTTCTGCTGGATAAAGCTGGTGGCTGCTGCATCACATCTTGAACACCCACCTCCCTAATTCTCTCTAAAGTCTCAACAATGAAACCTAATCACAGTGGAATGAGCCGGGTGCACCTGTCTCACATATACGAGACCCCATTCTCGCAGAGCAACAAAAAAGTGTTTGTCCTCTAATGCCGGGCTCCGGCTCATTGATGCATTCTTTGGGTATTTGTTCCACAACGCCAAACACCATGCCATTGAGGCGGTGTATTATACCTGCAGCTCAGGGAGGGACAAAAGCTCCATCCAGGCCTGCTCCAAATCTGGGGACATCCTCTGTGGTGGTGGTGGTGGTGGTAGTGGACCTGGAGATAGGGTGGCTGGTGGCAGAGCCGGTTGCTCGGGCGACATTATGGGTGCTGAAACAGCAGTTGTGTCCAGGCAAACTGAGGTGCTCTGTCAGACACAAGAAAATGACAGTTTTTATACAACTGAAAGCTGCAAGCTGTGATGTCACATTTGTGGTAATAATTCAATGTTCTTACCTCAGCTTCCTCTACAGGAAACGTCTCTGCCAGTAGCTGCAAACATTCATCAAATGACATGGCATCACAGTTGTCTTCTGTGAAGCTGACATTCTGGAAAAGAGGTTAAAATACAAGGTTTTAACGACCGAGCATCCTTTGTGGCGCACCATCTTTTAAAAGCAGCATGGTTTATATTTATAGCTCCTATGTCTCTGAAGAGTAGTTTCTAGAGCAGAATACACCGATGCAAAACTGCAGACCCACCTGTGTTTCTGTAATTACACAGGATGAGGTGGTTACCTAGCTACATAGCCACAGCCTATCAAATCAGGTGGGAGTGGTCCACCTATGACATGAGTAATGACAGCCATGTGCATGTACCTGTGAAACCTCTAGAGGTGTGACAGCCGACTGCAGTGGGGCGCTGGGTGGCGGGCGGGGTATGTACTCTCCTGTTTCCTCGTCGAGCTGTAGCTGTGCCAGCAGGGCCTTCTCCTGCTCCCGCACCAAATGCTGCCTCTTCTCTTCTTCCAGCTCCCGCTGCCTCCGCAGTTCATGTTCTTTCTGACGGTGGTTGTAGTCAAACACTTCACGCCTGGCGCCGAGATCAATGTCCTGCTTCCACAGTATGTCAATCAGCTCCATGGCCTGGAAAGAGAACGGCAGATCAGTTTGGAGAGTTGTGAGCCATGCTGTCCTGCAGTGAGAATGTGAGCAGCATTGGAACAAGGAAGAGTGTGCCCTGCTGTGAAGCGTGGCTGCTGCACCCGCCACACCCTGTCCCTCAGTATCTGTTCACTGACAACAACACTGGCACTAAAGTCAAGGGGGAGAAGCCACATGAATAATAGATGCACTTCTCTCTTTCCCCTGTTGCCACCACACACCAGCAGAAGACACGTATCCTCACTTGATACCCTTTCTATGGGAAGCGATCATCACCCATCTAATTACACCGAGGTGTGAATTCAGTTGTCTGATTCAAACTCTGAAAAAGGGCTCATTCTAACAAGTAACTTCATGTTACAGTTTAGTTCTGTAAATAAAGTTAAATCCCAAACATTTGTCATAGTATACTGACTTTATAAAATCAGGAAGTTAAAAGTGTATTGTTGTTGTTGTTTTTAAGGGACAGTTCATCCAGAAATCAAAAATAATTATTTATCTTACCTGTAGTGCTATTTATCAATCTATATTGTTTTGGTCTAAGATGCCGAGTGTTTGAGATATCGGCTGTAGACATGTTTGCTTTCTCTCTAATATCATGGAACTAGATGGCACTCAGCTTGTGGAGCTCAAAGCTTAAAAATGTTGCTTTTGTAAAATTCAACAGCAGTGTCTCTTTCCAAAAATCATGACCTGGTTACTAAAGATAATCCTCAGACCTTGTTGTGAGCAGTTTCATGTAGGAACTATTTTCTTTCTACCAAACTACACCCACTAACCGTATCATTGCGCAAAAGGAAGTGGGCATACTCAAGGACGAGAGGCTTGTGCTCGTCACAGTGCGAGATGTAAACATCAATGGTGTCCTCCTCTGCTTAGCTGTAACGTTAGCTACCTCAGTGGTGCTAAGTAAGCTAGCAATAAACAGCATGAAGAAAGGTCCACAATGTAGCTCGCTTAAGTGCAATTTTTTAGCATAGACTTAGCTAAGTTTTAAGTTGTTTATTACTTTCTTTTATTGGTCCAGCACCTGCGTTTAAGGGTTTTTGGATGTCCATGACTACTATGCTTTTTTTTGCTAGTGAGCTAGCAATAGATGCACGCCTCCTTCTGCGCCGTGATATGGTTGGCGATTGTAGTTTGGTAGAAAAAAAATAGTTCCTACATGAAACGGTTGGCAACAAGGTCTGTGAATTATCTTGAGTAACCAGGTCATGATTTCTGCAAAGAGACATTGCTGTTGAGTTTTTCAAATGTATTTTTGTGGCACTTTGAGCACCACAAGCTGAGTGCCATCAGTTCCATTATATTTTAGAGAAAGCAGACATCTCTACGGCCGATATCACCAACACTCGGCAACACACACCAAAATAATCTAGACTGATAAATAGCACTACAGGTTAAGAAAAAAAATATGTATTTTTTATTTTGGGGTGAACTGTCCCTTTAACTATGGTACCACAGCACTTGGAGGGTGTTCCTTTTTTAAACGACACAGTAGTAATATTCCTGAAATGGTGGGATAATATAACCCAAAAAAAGGAACTATAAGGCTGTAGCTCTGTTGCTGGGTGGATTTACAAACCTTTTCTTCCTATTATGTAACGTAATTAACTAAGTATAGATAACTACTGGTAACTGACCACCACCCAGTGCCCCACCTTTAGTTTTTACACATTAATTAAAGTCCTGCTGACAATACAGGGTATAAGACACAGCATACTAACTGACTAATTTTAATACTGTTTCCTGTAGATTTCCACTCAGAGGCTGACTGGTATTTTCCCTTTTAAACAAGAATGTCTAAAGATAAACTGTGCCGCTCTCCTCCTTGGGCCTTTTACACAGAAATTATTTACAGAAGGAAACCATTTCATAAGGCCCACGGATGTTGCATAAACCCCAGACACTGGTTCACAAGAACATGTCCGGGCATGTGACTTGTTTGTTCCTCAGTTTTGTGTATAAACAGAACTTATGGGCTTATAAATGGTCATATGGCCGAGACAGACGCAGCCAGGAGGAAGCTAATCGACGGGAAATAGAGCACAAAGCAGAATAAAACACAACAAAAGAGGATGTGAAACTGAAAAGAAGAGACTGTCTAATGATGTTTTCTCTTTTGATATTTTAGATTCAAAGAAAATGGGGTGAGAGGTAAAGCTTCATAAACTCATAATAATAGCAAGCAGGCATCTATATATATTCTAAAACACTGTTGACACCGTTTTTCTGACTACAGCTGTGGCACAGCAAAATAAGAACCCACTAACCCTCTTTGACTCAATATTGCATCAGAGGCATGACCGCCAAAGGATTACACGTCACTAAAGCTGCCTAAAACCATACGCGCAGAGTGAGAGGTGGGCAGACAACCAGGAATTATGGCCTCTGCAGGAATGAGGAAGTAGCCTAAAATGTCCAAGTGGGGACGTCTGGTCATCCGTGTTTTCCAAACTAATAAACCACACTCTTGTCTGTTTGTCACACCTCATAAGCTTACCTGACAAGTCATACAAGTCTCTTTAAAAACAAACCCACGTCTCTTAAACCAGCCCTTTCACTGTCACTGAATAATAGTGCTTTTATATGCCACTGAACCAAACTCCCTAATAAATCATATGTCAAATAGATTGCGTAAATGTGAATCTGGTCAGAACAGGTTATCGGTATGGTATCAGTAATGGCTGTCATAAGACCTGGGCTGGCAGCAGAACAAGGAAACTGGCTCCTAAAATGATTTCCCAGACACCACTGCCACACAATACACAGCCATACAAGCCCAACAACATGCCTTCAGTTTAAAATAGTGGTAAAACATGCAGAGCAAACACACGCCTCCCAATTACCAGAAAACACATGTTGGAGACATATTTTGAAAACAAGCCAAACTAATGGTCCTGCAGGCTATCAAACTAGGCCATAGAGGAGTGATACAAAGTGTGTGTGCTTCTTGTGTGCTTCTTGTAGCCTATGGGTTGTTCATTTACTTCTCTTCGGCTACACTACAAGGGCCTCAGAGGGAACTGGACTCCCAGTGGTTTATTGCATTTTCTTTCATCACAACTGGCTGGACATTCACCCTTGACCGAGGATGATGAAACACAGCAGGCACATGTTCCAAAACAGCCCTTTAGGCCCTCATCAGTCAACCGTGGACTTCCACTGACCCTCACTTATGACAGGTTTAGCCAAACAGTAAAGATGAAGGGCCATAATCCCAAGTTAAACATCTAATTCAGTGTATATGAACAAAGGTAAGCCTAGACTGAGCTTAGACTGAGTGTGTGTGTCTATTTAGTCAAAACACACTGACAAACAAACAGCAAACACAGAAGCAAAACTAGGAATCAGCCACAATGGTTACAGGCTTGTCTGTATCAGATGTGGGATATCACATGCTTGGAGGAGGAAGGGGGAGGAGGGAGACAGTTACCAGAAATTAGCTCATGAGACTGAGTTTACCAAATATGTCTGAATAAGAAAATATGTAATTTTATTTAAAGTCACACAACGAAAACTATACATGAGTCTATTTATAACATTATTTCCTGTCGAGGAAAAACGTCACAAGTGAATGACTTGCAGAAGTGAAAGCTGGTCACAAGGCACCTTATAATATCTCTATAAATAAAGACAACCAGGCTCACAGTGTATTTCAAATGATCTTCCCCCAGCAGCTGTTAATCTATAATATCACCTTATAACTGCGCCATTACCCGATTGTCACTTATTATTAAATTTGCTATATTACAAAAAGTTTCCCTGAACTATCATCACGCCCCTGTCTCCCTCAATGTCTGGCGATGACTTTATAGAAACCCTCTATTTACCTGTTGACCGGAATGCATCACCTCCATTTCCATCATCATGGAGATCTGTGCGGCGGTAAAGAGACGCCTTATGATAGGTAAGTGCGGCTGTTATTCCTTCAAATGGCAGATTAAAATGGCGAGCGATCCGAAGCCGATAGAGTCCGTCGCAGTAGCTGAGCCGAGGGAAACATTTACTGCTTCCTTTAAATCTAATGAACATTACGGAAATGATGGCCCTGCCCACCGAGCTGCGGCGCCGGGATCGTCCCCCTCACACCGGCCTATGAGGCGGGGAGAGCAGTGTGTGCATGCGTGTGGGGCCGGATGGGCCTATATCCACTCAATATACTGATTATAAAATTTTAAAAAATCACACAACACATTAATATACATTGCAAAGTAGTAATAACCATTAAATATAACAATAGAAATAAATTAAATCAATAAAACAAACTGGTTTTCACTTTGTCTAAAAACCATTCAAGTCGTTAAAATTCAACCTAATTCTTACAAGAGCATTACTCTACATTTCTGGCTCCTTAATAACCAGCTCATGTGTAATTATAAAGCTTAAAAACCATATTGCAGTTTTTCTTTCAACTCCGTCATCACAAGAGTTTTGATTGGTGCATAGCGCCCCCTGCTGGTGACCGTGCCTAGTGTGGAGCTGGAGGCCCTGGGGCCCTAAAGTCCCCGTGGAAACACTGAAGACATCCACTGACAGCTGGGAGGTTGTGTCAAAGCTGTGAGGAGACACATGTAGGCTCTGGTCAGTGGTGGAAGAAGCATTTAGATTATTTATATAAGAGGAGATGTCATCAACCACTCAATTTGCCTGTAAGTTAAAGTCCTGCATTAAGTCATGCAGGATGACACCTGTCAGTGCTTTATATTATATTTGTGTAGCATTATTATTCATGCATTGGCATGTAAGCAGTACTTTAATGTTACAGTTGTAGAGACTGAGCTTATTTTAACTACTATCCCAAACACTTTCTGACCATAACAATGCATCACCATTCATTTGTTGATCATGTGCTGTAGATATCTTAATTAGAAAAGTAACTACTAGCTACAGCTATCAATAACATCGTGTGCAATACAGAGCACAATAATCCCATTTGAAATGTAGTGGAGTAGAAGTATAAAGTAGCATAAAATGGAAGTACTGAAGTAAAGGACTTCAAGTAAAGTACCTCACAACTGCACTGGATAAATGTAATTATTCTCCACCACTGGCTTTACATGCTTATTTATTTTGCTTATATTGATATACTTCAATTCAATTTTATTTATAAAGCCCAATATCACAAATCACAATTAGTCTCAGAGGGCTGTACAGCATATGACATCCCTCTGTCCTCGAAGCTCGAAGACCAACAGTGGAGGGATCCCTCTTCCAGGACGGACAGACGTGCAGTAGATGTCATACAGAACAGATCAAGGTAATAATTTTGCAGTAATCCATATGATAAAATGTACTGAGGAGAATATGCTGTCATAATGCTATTTATTAAAGAACAGCTTACTAGATGCATAACCACATAAATTACTGCATACAGTAAAATATTAGAATAATAAAGAGTAGCCTAACATAAAGATACTGAGTCAGTTGTAATGCAGTGATGGAAAGTAACTGTTTACATTGTATATTTACTCAGTTAACTTAAATACAATTTTGAGGTAGCTGTATTTGAGTATGTCTATTTAATGCTGTACTTTGACTACATTACAGATGGAAACATTCTCTCCTCTCCCCCACTAGCCTAAGATCAGTTTATCAAATATCATGTAGTGCTATACAGTAGTGGAATGTAACTAAGTACATTTACTCAAGTACTGTACTAAGCTTTTGAGGGCCTTGTCTTTACTGTAGTATTTCCATGTCTTGCTACTGTATACTTTTCCTTTATAATACAGTACTGTACTCTTTAGTCAACACCTGTAGTTTACAGACTAAGATCTTTTTTAATTCAAGTCATGTGATAGTTTATAAAATAGTACCCTATATAATGGGATAAAATTAGCTCCACCTTGACCAGCTACGACGTCAAAAAGCTGCTTATACATTAACGCATCAGTATTACTATTCCAGTAACATTTTCTGCAATAATATAACTCTTACTGGGATCATTCTGGTGTATATGTGTTTTTGCTTTTCGTTTTAAGTGCTGATGCAACTTTTGCAGACTTTTAATTAAGTAAGGTTTTAATTGCAGGAGTTTTACTTGTAGTAGAGCATTAATACACTGTGGTGTTATTACTTTTACTAGCCTATAGGGGTTTAATCACTAGTGCTAGAGATTAAACAAAAGAAACACAGCTGCATTAAAATTCTACCCTACACTTAAATGCATCAGAAATGATAATCCAGAATAATATGGACTAAAACAAGGCACTCTTCTTAAGTACTTGTAATGTTGATGATTTAAGCATATACATCACACTCTTGCACATCTACTAAAGTAAAAAAAAAATTGAACGCAGGACTTTTATTTGCAATAGTTTTTTAAAAATAGTGTTGTACTTTTACTCAAGTAAAGGATCTGGATACTTCTCTCACTACTGTTGGAGACACATGATATGTCCTTAACTGCTCATTTCTTTAACTTCAAATGATCACTGCCATTTAACTAAATTGCTCAGGCTCTTACAAGTTAATTAAATCTGAACTATTCTGTCACCTCAGCGTCAGTAATAAGTCGGATCGAGATGTAATTAGGCTAAGTGTCTTTAGAAATATGCCAAGGTAATAAGAGAGACTGAGCCCGGGCTGTTGCACCTATCTGTGAAGAAGCTCACACTAAAGTGCAGCTCACTGTGCCACTGCGTGAAATTACACTAAAAAAGCCTATTTTTTTTTCACTCCCCCCTCTCATGCGCGCTCATGAACACGCGTTCACGTTTGGCAGCTCCACGTCGACATTCTTCCAGCTGCATATAGTGAACTGCACAGGACTGGGGGAAGAAAAGGTAAAAGCGGCGGCGGCCACCTTACGATTGGAGCGCTGCAAGTCCGCAGACGGACACCGACCGCAGTGAAAACAGACGTTTGCACTGTGAATCCAGCCGTGGCCTGCAATATCTCCAGATCGCTTTCTGCTTTTGCATTTTATCATCAAGACTACTTGCCCCTCGTGTTGGATTGCAGCTGGTCCCTTGCGTCTACCTATATCAGGTACGGTATGACTTGCAGAACTTCATCACAGCAGTTCATGTCTATATTATTGCCAAGATAATGATCGAGGTGTGACACTGTTTGTTTTCTTGCATTATTTTTGCACTTCTAAAGTTGCTGTCACTTGACTGCTGTGGAAGTGGCAAGTGCCCAAAGTGCCTTCAAACTGACAGAACTTAATACTCCTGGAGCTCAGCTGGCCTTCTGCACTTTCCTCATTGCTATCATATCTTTCTACATAGTTAGGCGAATAGCTCATTTCTCCAGGGCCTGCTCAGTCCAGAAAGTTGTTAAAGCTCAACAGGTAGAATCAATGACACACTAGCACCGGAGTGAAATAATGGAGTCAAAGATAGCACCAAAACTGGAAACTTCAAACAGCCATTAGAGGCTGTCTCATGTGTTAACTTTACAACCAACCAGATGGTCAAGATTAAAGAGGTAAGTAAGTACATTTTAGGATCCTTTTCGGTGGGACCTACCACAGGATCAACTATTGCACGTGGCCTACTGATATATAGCCATTTAATCATTTCTGTATAGAACTGACAATGTGTAAAACGACTCCATCTGGCCTGCTTTACCTGTCTTACTCTAGGGAGGACCCACCACACAGCAAGTCTTGCTGTAGGCCCAGTCCTCAAGGCATTCAAGTCTTAACTGCTCCTCGCTCTCTACGCTTACACAAATAACACCAGCTATTCTCTGTTTGAGATGTTTCAGTCGTCAGTGCAGTGGAAAACCAGATAATCAAAGTGGATGTCCTGTTTTCCTTGCTTTTTGTGCCTCACTACAGGTTAAAGGAGCACCCAGTCGTGAGGAGGACAGGGCTCTGCACAAGGACAAACCTATGAGGTGGCACTGTGGCTTTCCAAATAAAGTTCTGTGATACACTTAGACTCTAATTGCTTGCAGTCAGTGCATTACAGAACTTTGTTTTGGGAGTTAATACTTGAACCTGTGGGAAATAAACCTTCAAACGTCTGGATATTTAAGTTGGCAGCACGGTGTAATATTCATGTCTTTTGCTCTCAAATAAAGTTTCTCTTTGTTTCAAGCATTTCTCACAGCCTCTGTCTCTTTTTAAAGACAATTCACCCAAGGTTAAATTGTATGCTAAAGTAGCAGTGCAGTCGTTTGTCATTTACGTGCTCTAACTTTGTGTTAAATCATTACTTAAAGAGCACTGCTGTGTGCCATATGGAAACAGCAGTCAGGTGAGCGAGCGGAGGTGAGGCCGGGAGGTAAACAGTGAAGTCACAGTGTTTCAGGTTACTCTCAGTTTTTAAAAACATGTCACAAATGTTACACGAGGACTCTTGACACTATAATGATGCTGTTTTAATAAGTGCAAATCATCATTTCTTTAAGATGTGGAAGACTATGCAATTAAAAATGATTAGCCTCACACTATAGATTTATCATCTCAGGTTGAAGTTGCCAGTTTCAGTGAAATATAAAATATATACTGTAGCTGTAGACAATCCAAGATTTATCTCACAGCTTTGAGTAACTTTTCCACTTTTGCTCCACTGTTTCACTTTCTTTCATTATTCTGAGCCAAGCCAAGCTGGTGTTACTTTCCACTACCTAATTTTACACAAGCATAACTTTTGACCTTGTAAACTGTTGATAAAATCATGTTTTGTTTTCATATACTGTTGATTTATTCACTCCCAAAACGACTTCCTGTCGTCTTTAATATTAAAAGTAGTAACACTGGAGGGCCTGAATTAATTTTGTTATCTCTTTAACTATGCAACTGTCTTTTATAACTATACAAAGTGACTAAATTCCTGCCTGAGCAGTCAATGGACCATATGCAACCAGTCGTATATTGCAAAGCATGCTGGGAAATACGTAAAATGGTGCGTTCACGTGCATAATGAAGAGTGGCAGTTGTGTAACAGTGTAATTATCTGGTGTGACGTTTGAAAACAGAGAGAGTGAAAATATACAGTACGATTATTATCCCAAGGTGTCATATTCGTGTTGCTTGTTTTGTCTGCAGTTCAAAACCCAAATATACAGTTTACTATTATGCAAGGCAAAGAAAACCAGCAGATCCTCATAGTTGAGAGGTTAGGACAGGCAATGTGGGAGCATGTTTGGTGTTTCAAATGGCAATTATTCGACTATTACAGTAGGCTAGTTTCAGATTAATTTTCTTTGGTGTTATTGTTTCCTTCCCAATCTGAACCAATGCCTGATAGCAATTGAACATGCCACAAAGTAAGTGTAAAAAAGATGTATAATAATATGGTATTATCTTACAATTATGTTTAAGTGTTTCCTATGCTTTCTTTCCGACTGCCAAACGTGGCAAGAGAAATTAGGCTCAAATTTTTCCAACTGCAAGGCATTTATCACTATTCGGGTCATTCATATGGAGCGAGTGTGATATTTCCGACGGTCAGGGAACGCGGCGCACTTTCCCTGCGCTGACCTCTGACAGCCGCTCATGGATCCGCTCCCTCCCTTCACAAACACGGAAGCAGCATGGCGTCCAACAGCAGCGGCGGCGGCAGCTCCGACAGGCAACGGATTGCACAGCAAAGACTGAGAATAATCGCCGGGCATTTACAAGGACCGGCGGACGGCGACTCCACCATCCTAGCCGCGGAGTGCAAAGCCCAGGCCGGCAAGACACACGTCTCCAGTGAGAGGAAGACGGTGCCGAGGAGGAGGTACAAGGCTGTGATGGAGCGGTGGACAGGGGTCCATCCTGTGTGGCTGTAGCTCGTTATTAAGTCAAACATAACGGGGCTGTCGGGTAAACGACAATTAAGTGGACAACATGCACTGACAGACCGGCTTCCCTCTCTCCTCAAAGCGTTTACAACGTACGGGGACATGGCTAAAGCTGTTTTAAATTAGCTTGCTAGCTAACGTTACTTGGCGTCAGAGTGGGCATTCATTTGCTACGGAGTGGGTGCGGCTAGGTTTACTCTCTGGAGTTTAACGTTGTTGTGGTCGACTTTCCTAAAGTTGGTTAGCTTTAGCTTGTTGTGTGGTTTATAAAAGGTAGTTTAATTTGAGGTAAGGTAGTTTTTAAGTGTCAGAGAGGTTGTAAAAGCTGAAGAGAAGTGTTAACGTATAGGCTAATGTGACATTTACGGACGCCATAGATAAATAACAGCCGTTGAGTACAAGCGGTTAAATAACCGTTAGTGTAACCGTTACTGCTACGTAGTTTGATTAATCGACTTTGCCATTCATTTACTGTACATGTAGCCTACTGTATGTGATTCATTTCAACTGCTGCAAGTACTCTTTATTTGTGTAAACATATTAGTAGAAGAAACATTAATAAGGTTCCTATACGTTTAAAACTTTACCAAACTAACCCTAAAAATATAGGACACCTTAGAAATACATAATCATTCATTACAGTAAGACAAGAGGCTGTAGTGAAACTTCTCTGTCTCTTGTCTCCTGTCTTTCCATCTGATTGGCCAGGACAAGTGGTGGTCTGACTTTCAACCTATAGGCAGCTCGGCTCCGTTTGAGGAAACACCATCACACTGTGCTGACATCTAGTGTCAGTCTGAGATAACAGCTGCAGCTCAGGGTAAAACAAAAATCAACAATCAGAAAGTATGAGCATTTGGCCTTGTGGAAATTATCACGTCCTGTTCTGGTCAATATGACACTGGGATGATACAATGAAATATTATGTCTTGCAGCCCCTGTGTGATGCTGAGCTTTAGTCCTGTGATTTTAGTGCTTGCAAGGTTAAACAGTGCGTGGGTTTGTCCCTCAGTATCATCCTACGTAGTAGCATAGTAACAGAATTACATAGGATATCAGTAAAGAGCAAACTTTCTAACAGGAACTGCACCACAGTGTGAAGTTCAGGTACTCCTCCCTGCCTATTGTTCAATCGCACATACCTTAACCAGATGCCACGCTGTAATTCCCTATAGTCACTTTTTGTTTAAAGAAGTGCCAAGAGACTTCCTCTGTTCAGACTTTCAGCCGCAGTCTTACAGTCTTGACATTCTCGTTGCTACCTTTCTGGTAGGGCTAGTTAGGAGATTAGTGGTTTAAGGCGAAAATCCTGACTTGCAGGTTGCGTGGTGTCTCAGCTCCACCTAGCTAAAACAAATGTAGGTTAATATAACAGCCCCACAGTATTTCCCTCCTTCATGATGTTCAGTTTTGTTGTTAAAATTGTTTTATAGACATGCTGATTCATTTTAGGTATATTTCAAGGCTGTAGTTTGAGGTGCTGTTGAGTAGGTATTTCTGGTATTTGTCTGTTGTAGTCATACATATGCACATTAATTAAAGATATGGACAGTCCCATAACCTCATTTCTGCACATAGTTTTAGACTGATTGCGTTAACCACAACTTTTATCTGTTCTTATACTAAAGAAACATCATTCTTCATGCAAAATAGTGTTAAAGGATATTTTATTCCAACATTTCTGAGATCAGTTTTGTTCTCTTTTCTTGTCTTTATATCCAATATACTGTATGTCTAGTTAAGGCATGTCAAGACAATTTTATTTATATAAAGTCAAAAATTACTAATCAGAAATTTGCCGCAAATGGCTTAAATCAAGGACTCCTAAATTGATACACATTAGGCCATGGACCCCCATCTGAAAAGATATTTTGGTTGATAGACATGATTAAGACCAGACGTTGTCAACTATGGTTGAGAGGATAACGTGGAGGAAGTGAAACCTATGGTCAGAAAGTCAACCTCCTGACTCTTACTCACCCTGACCTCACTTCTATAGTGAATTACATAGTAGAAGAAACTATTTCCACTTCTTCTGGGGTTCCCCTGGAATACCATTAAGGACCCCTGGGGGTTCCCGGACACCTGGTCGTGGTCCACTGCTCTGTGAAAGAAAAAACTTGAGATGCAGGCAGGCGCTAGTTTATATTATCAAAACAATATCATTAAGAGTTACTATTGTGCCTTCAAACATGACCTTGCTTATAGTTTTAAATTGTCTGTATGTAACTGTAGCGTGTACTCACTGACCTTGCCACACGCTTGCCCCATTTATTGATATATTTTTATTCAGTACATTCAGGCACCATGACAGCATATCAATGATGGCGAGGATTCATTAGAGTCTGACTCAGTGTGTCACTCCCATTTTCACTCTCACTCTTAATTTATCGGAAACTCAATTTTGGCAGGTATTAATCTCAATTATGGCTTTTACTCCACTGTGTTAGCATCCCATCCCAAGTGACCCATGAGTTATGGTTGCTCTGTGAGCGGTACAGCACACGCGCTCTGCACAGTAGTGGAGCATCGACAGTGTAGCAGTGTGGCAGGTGATTATAATGGGATGTCCCTCAACAATAATAGCGTAGTAGCATTTGTTTCCATGTCGTAAGTGGCTATGGTTGTACTCTAATATGGTTGGTGATTCCACAACAAAGGATGGACAGTATGGCTGATGCTTAGGTGCTGATGATTTGGCTATATATACTAAATAATTAGCTGAAGCTTGATAGTCCTGCACACACCTTTGGACCTAATCATAAAAACCGAGCAGTATTGAAAGTAGCCATGGATAAGCATGTCTACCAGGTGCCATAAATGTAAAATATTTTAATGTGTTGGATGGAAATGGCTGACAGTACAGCGGGAGTGTCTACTAGCTTCCCCTGTTGATGGATATGCTATTTGAATGTGTCACTTCTGCCTCTGCATTACAATGTCAACCAGCTGCGTGTTTGCATGCCTGCGTGCAGATCGTTGCATAGTTGTAGGCACCCGGGGAATATCGTAGGTGTGCCTGTCTGCACCCTCCCATATTGTAAATTTGCCAACTGATAGCCAGCCCCACCCTTGATGAATGCGAAGGCTGTGAATGGCTGAATAAAATAAGGGAACATTGATGTTTTCCCTCAGTGAAATGCTAGATGTCTGGGTGTGAAAATTTCAGTATGAAGTATCATATTATCAGCAAGGACTCTTTGTCTTGGGGAAATTGCCCATGCCAAGCAAGCATCAGCCCAGAGGGAATAGGGTGGCAAATTAAGAATATACCAAGCCACCTTCACACTTGAATCACATTCACCCGTGTTCTTTAACTTTATTTGATGGTATTTTACATTGTGCATTAGCTTCAGTGTAAGGTGTGTGAGTTGTAAGCTTAACCTCTGCCAATATTTGTTTTTCCGCAGGCAGGAGATTATGAAATGGAACGGCTGGGGATACAGCGATTCAAGATTTCTCTTCAACAAGAAAGGTCAAGCAGAATTTACTGGCAAAAGGTAACGCAGAATGTCACATCACCACTCTTACATATACAAAAATGCTTATTCTTGGGTGCCTCAGTCACCCCCTGGGTAGAAGCTAAGTCCTTAGTGCAGCCCGGGTTCAAGTCCGGCTATGAGTCTTTGAAGCATGTTATCCCCTCCTGCTTTTCCTCTCTATTGAAACAAAGCAGAAATGCTGTAAAAATAATCTTTAAAGATTATCTGTTGAGGATTGAGAGAAATCAGTCAGTTCGAGGTCTCATTCACAGCCTCTAATCTTGTGTTAGTACAGCCAGTGCGTCTACCTCCATTCATTCATTCATTCATTCATTAGGGTAACTTAAGGCTGGAGTTCTGCATTGATCATTTTCACAGCCCATACTGTGTGCCTCTGAAATTAGCTGCTGTCCCCTTCCTACACTCACAGCAATGTGGTGCTACTGCCACCTAGTGGCTGGCATTTGAAGTGTTCATTGTCATCTGAGAAGGTCACTGGTTGTGATTGTCAGCTCTCCCAAACTCTGTTGCTCATTAACAGAAACCGCTTTCCAAATCTGTTCAAAAATGGAGCGTATTATGTCTGTAATTATTGATGTGTCTCTGTGGAGTTGTGGGTAAACACAGTAAATCACTGACTGAATCAGTGAATCACTGAAAAGAAAGAATTAGTTTGAATGTCTGAGGGAAACAAAGCCATTTGTCTCTCAGTCTTACTGAATGTGGCTTCAGTTTACAACAGCACCTTTATCCATGTCTCCCATGACAAGAGCAGAGGTATAGACGAGCCCCGTGATTGTAATCATGACATATGACTTTGGAAGAGACGGCCGCTCTTGTCAGATTGTAAACACAGAGAACTGGCACATTGTGCATGAGGATGTATTTTGAGTAATGAGCCGAGCTGAACAGGATGTTGCGCAGCAAATGGTTTCCTCCTGTGCAAGCAGTTGCCACAAACTGCTCTGTGCCCTCTCGACTGAAAAGCTACCTGGGCGGCGTTACAGTAACCGAGGCTGGGGCGCTGTTGAATGAATGTCAAAGACGGTATTCTCCTCCTCCGCGCTCGCTGTGACAGAGGCTTTTTCATTATAGAGTGTGTTTCATGGTCTCTTGGACAAAGGCGCGCCACAGTCCCCTGATGGGCTGGCCCGGGCTGTGCCAGCAGCTCAATTATGCAGGGGATGGCGAGGGCGATCACACGGACAGCACTGTCACTGCTGCTCTGCTTGCCTAATAACCTCATTGGACTCAAACCTAACACTCTATTCTTATTAGACACAGGCCTGGTTTTCCAAATGAATAAGCCCAGTCAGGCATTTAGATGTTTTCAGTTGAGGGCTTTGACTTCAACAACAGGAAATCACTAATACATGAGTTATAGTTGATTTTTTTTGTGTTTGTGTAACTGGTTGTTCACATAATCTGTCTTCCTTCACACAATCCAGGTATAGACTGAGTGGTATGATCATCCCTGCTCTGAAAGACTGGTTTGAAGGCACATTTGGAGCCAATTTGCAGCATAAATCTCCAGCAGCAGTGAGTGTCATTCATATTTATTCATTGTGCCTTCACTGAATGGTGAAAAAGAGTACTTAGTCACAGTTACAAAAACCACAATGGCTTGTTTTGTTTCAGCCCATCCTGACTAGCAGTGCTGTACAGCCTCCCACTCTTAACGAGGCCTTCGTGGAGGATGTGAAATCCACAGGTATTCCCTTCTCTCATGACGCAGAGGACCGGGTGTTTCGCGCCCACGGTAAGGCATACTGGGAGGAAACTTCTCCTGAATTACATCACCTACTTTTAATGCTTGTAAACCACAATCAGCATATCTAGCATCAGTGTTTTTATTAGTGATGATCATGGGCTTGTCCTCTCATCCCTGTGTTTTCTTCCAGGCCATTGCTTACACGAGATCTTTGCTCTGCGAGAGGGGAAAGTTGGGCGTGTTCCAGATATGGTGGTATGGCCAAGTGAGTTCAGAAGCTGTGTCATGTCTGTGTTTTTATCCGTCTGTTCTCCTCCTCCCACGTAGATATCCCCCCTACTGGCTTAGGTGATTTAAAGGGTTAATCTCTGCAGAGGCTGGGATATTAATATGTATGAGTGGAGGCTTAATAAGAAGCGTCAGGGGGAGGACGGTTGACACCCAATACTCCACGGTCTGGCCCTGCACAGTACACCCATGAATTATGATTCCGAGATTGGTTTTCTGTTGTTATGGCTGGCACTATTTTATCATGCAAATGAGTGTTGACTAATGGTTGAAACTTGATTAGCACCCTCCCAAATGGGCAGCAAATCACCAAGCAACTGTTGGCATCGTTTCATCCTCGCCAGCACCAAATTTAAATCTAACCAACCCCACAAACACACTCTCATTTGCAATGTATCTAACAGATAGTTTAACCTGTAATTTGCATTCCTCAGTAGTCCCTCCAAGTCAAGCTGTGTATTTTAAGTGGCGGTTTAGTTCGTTGAACTGTAATCCGTGGGCAGAAGCTGTGTGTTTAATTGGATGGCAAAATGCACCAGAACGCAGGCATTTCTCACCGCCTCTAAAAGCACTTGAGGCCAGTCGAGCACATCCACGTAGGTGGGTATTGCCACTCTTCCCACTCGCTCACCACTCCAGCGTGAATGGATGTGAGCACCGTGATTGGCTAAAACGCATTTGTATTGATCCGGCACAGCCCACCCTAGAGAGCGCAGCTTCATGCAGTCTGACTCCGCCTGAGGAAAGCCCCAGGCAAATCACAACTATCAGGCAAATCAAAATGTCCCCCAGCTCTAATGGCTCAGGCCATATACATTTATTTATTGTCTCCTGTATACACACAGAGCTGTGTGCCATTTTTTATATCCTTTACAATGTGTCCACTCTGGCTATTATGTAAACACATAATTTATGAATGTAATAGAGGACGGTAAATGAAAACATTTTCTTTATGGTGGCCACTAATTTCTAAAATGATATTCTGTGTCTTTGCAGACTGCCACAATGATGTCGTGAAAATTGTGGAACTGGCGTGCAAACATAATGTTTGTTTGATACCATATGGAGGTGAGTCGTGAAATAAATGGCACTAATCAGCATAATTAGCTGTCATGTACTGTACGTACACACCACTAGATATATATTTATATTTAATATACTTCATTATTTACTCCCATGTGTTTTTTTATTAATGAAGCCACGTAATCTATGAATTAACCTGGTAAATAAGATGCTGACAGTGCAGTGGACATTTTGCGGTGTGTGTTTTGTACTAGACCAACAGAAGAAAGAGTAATAGCCATTCCACTGGGCCACCAGTCTAACCATGTGATGTAATTACAACATCTCTGGTTCACTTTCAGGCTCTCTACCCCTCTTGTCTCCTGTCACTCACCACTGTTAACTATTTCAAGATGGCAAAATGGCTGAAATAAATGTTTCATAGTATTACAGTAGTGTAACAACACATTCACGAGATTGATGTTATTAAAGTCAGTCACACGTTTATACAGTTATATCCTGAAGGCTCCAGTCGTTTTAGATGGAGGATGGGTTATTTACATTGTGCAAACTTAGCTCTCTTTTTTAAACTGTATTTTGCATACCTGTCACTGTGATCATTTTAACACAGCGCAGTGCCACGTCCACATTGCTGTCTGAAATTTGAAAAAGTCTGACTCATAAAAAGCTTTTAATACCTTTCTTTGAGAAATATAAACACTTTTTGCATTTAATATTTGATACCATTGTGTTAAAACTATAAAACCAGGAAAGTGTCTGTATGATAACATCCTCCATTTGAAGCCGTCTCTTCTTTAACTCCTTATAATTGTTGTTTTTCCTCTTCCAGGAGGGACCAGTGTCTCTAGTGCCCTGGAGTGCCCCCCAGAGGAAACTCGCTCCATTGTCTCTCTGGATACCTCTCAGATGGTACGTAAGCACCTGTGTATGTAAGTATCAGAGGAGTTGATCTGCACCACCGACAAGATTCACTGAAATCAAATGAAATATTGTCTGATACAAAATTATAGTATTTGTTGTACACTATTGGCACTACTTATGCTTTTGATAGGTAGAGCACAGGAAAGTAAGGGTCTCAACCTGTGTCTCTAATTCAAACAGCTGCTATTGTGTTATGGAACAATAGTATTTATCGGCACCATACTGAAAGAAAAAAAAAAAAGAAGAAGCAATTTTAGAATCTATGTTGGCATTTTGATTTTTACTTTCATTCACCACTTTGCCATTTTTCCAGAAGGAATGTACTACATACTCTGGATAATGTTAAAAATAATAAATGATTTAGTCAATTAAGAGAAATGTATAATTTTAAAATTATTTATCAAGCAAAAACATTTTCTGGTTCTGCCTTGAAAGGCAGGATGTGAGGATTTGCAACATTTTATGTGTTATATATTAAGGTAAATTTAATACATTTGGATTTAAGATTGTCAGATAAAACAAAGCAATCTAAATTTGGGATTTCCCTGACAAATAATTTCTCTGATGTTAAAAAGAAAGGTTACACTTAGACCAGTTGACTCATCTAAAAGTTAGAAAACACAAGAGCAAGGTTAAACATTTTCTGAAAATCTTGCATATATTAAAAGAGCCATTTGCAAATCTTTAATCACAGTTTTCAATAACCAAATCATGTTTAAAATGCCACTGAAATGTGTGTCACTTTGTACTGTGCATTATGAGCATCCTACAAAACATAACTACTCACTAATTAATATTTAACAAACACACACAGTAACTCTCGCATGCATGTTTGTGCAAAAATTGACATACAAACATACATCTAGGTGTCCCAGAATCTCCATTGTCCCCAAAAGGATCTTTTCTTGTTTAGCAAGAAGACCTTGCGTGAGGCTCGGACATACCGTTTGAGTTAAACATCCACAGACAGCTGCAGACTTGTACGCTGGTCTCACATGTAGATCCAAGTTCCTCTTGTTTTCCATTGGGTATCTTAACATGAAGAAGTTTAACCAGTATTTCTGGTGCCAGCTAGCGAGGGTAGCAACGTTTGTGGCCTACTTGCCTGCATCTCTAATCTGAATATATCCCATAGGGCACTGACTGCATCTCTAATCTGAATATATCCCATAGGGCACTGAGAAGCTGTTTTTTTTTTTTTTTTTTTTTACTTCACTAAAGAAAATAAACATTTATTGCAGCCATGGTTAAAATTAGCGTGTTTGTTGTGTGCACATGATACACTGCTTAATTCTGGTTTTTAAGATGATAAATGTGGTACCAGAGCACCAGCCATTTATTTGACTGGAAACCCAAGAACCTCACCATGAACACGATGATGTTTCATTGGATATGATATAAAACGGTGAATATTGTCCCCAGTACAGTACAGCCCTTTGATCCAGGCTCACACAGAGGTGATATATAAGCTGTCCGGATGCTGCTAGCCTAGCACTCATTGATTTTGGTGCCACAGACACCAGTGACCAGTGTTCTGTGTCAGGGGTCAGAGGTGAGGTGGCTCCAATGGAAGCACATGAAAGGAGCAGTGTGGTCGGAACATAAAGTTTATTACCTCTGGAGAATAATTGATGGCAGGTGTGAAATGACCTCCTGCAGGTAAGGGTAGGCCACGTGCCCAGCGGCCCAAATAAGAGGCATATATTTGGAATTAGATGTTAAATTGAGTTTAACCTTGAGGAAACTGTCTCCGTCCCGCAGCCCCTCTGCACTCATTTATCCTCAGACATGTGACCGTCAGGCTAGAAGGACATGCCGGTGCAGAACTTAAAAAAGTATTGCAGGCAAACTGTCAAGGGACTGTCTCCATGGACTGCTGTCGAGGGCATTGTTTGTGTCCGAGCCTGAGATATTTCAAGTCAACATAACGTATGTAGGCAGTTTTAGAGTTCAGATGACAGACACGGTGACACACAACATTTTGCATTACAAGTTTGTAACCTACACAAATGGCGGTGCGTGTGTTTTCGTTTGAGACAAGCAAACAGCATTAGAGAGTATTTGTGTTGCATTGTGTTTTATGACCTCCTCAGTCATGTTGCTTGTTTTTCATTTACAGAATCGCATCCTGTGGATTGACGAGAAAAATTTAACTGCCCATGCGGAAGCTGGCATCGTCGGTCAGGACTTGGAGAGATTGGTAAGCACTGCTCATCCATCCATGTTCGTCCAGCGAAAGAGCTTACATCGCCGTAAAACGCCGTGCCAACAATCAAGCTGCGTGACCATTCACACGCGGGTCGCCCCACGCTCAGTCACCTTGGTACTCTTTGCTCAGTAGATGGAGCGGTGTTTAGGAAGGAGTTTGAGACGGGAGCAGAGTGCTGAAGGGGAGAGATTAGAGAGTGAGGCGGCGGTCATGAGCAGATGGCACCATCAAGCTAATTCAGAAAAATGGAGAAGGAGCGGGCATTTGATGTAGAGGAATGCGTGAGCTGCATCTAAAGCAGACTCCACCTCTGCATTTAGACCGGGCCATTTTGATGGAGCAGATGGGTCTGCAGTATAAACTGCCTTCCAGGGGAGTGCTGTGATAAAACAAGGCCTGACTTAACCCCCATCTTGTGCTTCGGGTGGGGGTTGTTGTTGTTGTACTTTAAGGTCCTTATTGTTATTATTACTATTAAATGCTCCGCCTAAAGATGCAGTCTCTTACAGGTTGGGCTGCCTTGAGGAGAAAGTGTTAGTTCCTGATGACTAACGCATTCTCCTCATAGCTGTAGGGATGTTGGTGCATCTGATGAAGGTTGCTCAAAGGTTTTTTTGTGTGTGTGTGTGTGTGTGTGTGTGTGTGTGTGTCATACTGTCATATTCATATTGTTATACTAGGAAGTCACTTACAGTATTTTGTGGATTGGGTGGAGCTGATTTTGCAGCAGTCTTGCATCATGAATGTCTGAAACACAGTTTCTGTATTTGTAGTTTTACTATTTTTAATAAAAAGGCCTTAACATGTCACCTGGCACAGTGCAGCTATTATTTTCCACATAACATCAGTGATCCAGTCAAGCAGTGGAATTTGGCCCTGCCCAGATAATGCGCTGATCTCTGTGTTCAGTCTTTTCGTGCTCTTTCCGCTTGGTTTATTTTAGGCCGTTGTAAAAATGTATGATGCCATAAAACCAGAGTTTTAGCACTGCAATTATATTTGTTTTCCTTTGCTTGCTCGTTCTTTTTTGCTTGTTATTAAGACATTCTTGTGGGTTTACAACGTCATTGTTTTCCAAACAATTTTAACTCGTTTGTTTTTCATTTTTTTGTCACAGCTTAATGAGAGCGGCTACTGTACGGGGCACGAGCCTGACTCCATGGAGTTCAGCTCCCTGGGGGGCTGGGTAGCAACCAGAGCGTCGGGAATGAAGAAGAATATCTACGGCAACATTGAGGACCTGGTGAGCCGCCCGCCCTCCCCTTTACCTTCCTGCTCGTGTTTGTTCCAAAGGATGACAGTCAGCACACAGCTGTTCCTGCACAGTAATTATGAAGGGAATTATTAGCAGCAGTTTTGTGGACTTTACCCTCACCTCTAAAATGCAGTGGTCACAGTATCAGTTATGAAATGTGTTCACTTATGGCGTTTGCTAGTGTATATTTTCGTTTCTAAAAAGTGTTTGTTGTGTTGCTGTTTTTAGGTCATCCATGTAAAGATGGTGACCCCACAAGGGGTAATTGAAAAGAGCTGTCAGGGCCCACGCATGTCCACGGGGCCGGATGTTCACCACTTCATCATGGGCTCAGAAGGTTTGCTCCCTTTCTCGTGTGATTTCCGTACAGCAGGGCACGTGTGTGAGCTTGTGTCAATGTGGGATTTGTGTGCATGTCTGCGAGTCTTAGTGATAAAACAGTAACATCAGGATGGTTCTCATGCTCTCGGCTTCTTACACATTAACCAGCTTCGGTGGAAAAGTGATCTGGAGGGGTGTTAGTTAGGAACCAGCAAGTGTCCTCCCCACCCCATCTGCAGTGCCCTGTCCTTGTGAACGCCCACAGAGAATACTGCCATATGCCAGGTTCCCCCTACATAATGAGGAGGTTCAGAGACTCTTGGCATCGCTATGTTAAACAGCTGTGGATGCAAACTTTATATTCGCCCTACAAAGCTCAGCAATCTGCTCCCTGACTGGGCTGGGATCACTGCAGAAATCAACATTTGTACTCATTAGGAGGGATTTCAATACCAAGAGCACACCTTTATATATGAGATTAAAATCAAATATGTTCAAAAATATAGTCACAGGGGGAAATGTTTCAACATTATTAAAGTATTATTACTAGTTAGTATAATGGATAACTGTTGCCAGTCTGAGTGATTAATGCTCTGCAACAGTTTTTAAGTAGAATTTTGATTTTAATTTCTTAATTACCAATAATACATTTTTGAAAGTTATATCTTGACTGTGCAGGTTAACCCTGACTTGTACTAATGTATAAGATGGCCACATTCAGGCTTTATGATTAGTTATGTTTGTAATCTGTTAATTTAAAGCAGCTGTGCAGAACTTTACGTTTTCGTTGATTATAGTGCTCCCTTTGGTCAAAGCGGTATGACACCCACAGCCTGGTGGTGTAAAATCTCGACTGCAACCGGCAATTACCGCATGCATTTGTTTTGGAGAGCGAGAGGAAAATCATAAATGTTCTGGTGAAGCTCTGAATTTCTTATAAACTGAGGACAACTGCCTGCTGTGTATTTGTGTTCATGGTCACAGTCACAGATAATTTTGTGGCGTTTGTTGTAATGTTACTAGACAAAAGCGGTTCACATCAGCTAACGTTACATTTAGCTTGCTTATAACTTCCATGTCGTCGTATATTGAAGTGAAACAACGTCTAACAACTTGCGGTATATTCTCTAAATAAAAACAAAAATTGCATACCTGTCAATTAGGAAAAGGGCCAACTCAGGATCAGTTATAAAACCTTTCAAATCTCTCAGCTCTCTCCACTTGGTGAATGCCCAACCGAGGTTTACACGCGTTTGGGCTCGAGCCCTATCACTGTCCCGTTTAGCCTTCTTCTGTTCTTTTTCTTTTAGATGGTGCTCCTTCTTTATCCGCCATGACATCGAAAGTACAACCAAGTCCTTATAGATACATCTGGTAAAACTGTTATGTGTTCAGCAATGCCCGTTGGGTACCGCTTACTCAAAGAACACTCTGTAAACACGGCTCTTCTTCTTTTAATTTATTGGTGGATCGCTAACAACTTCCAGGTGCATACCACCACCTACTGTACAAGAGTGTGCAACATCATGTCATTTAGCCTGTTTCTTAAATCCTACTCATGAACACGGCTTCTTCTTCTTCTGTGGTTTAATGGCTGCGGGGCGCTGCGGGCATGCAGACTTATTTCCGCCTCCGGGTGCCGTATTCTGGTTTGCTGACTTCTGCTGTGTCCGACCCGACCGAGGCTACACTAAATAGCCATATAGAGAAAGGCTTTTTTGTCGCTGTTGGGTTTAAATAAATATGCGGATCTTCAAGGGGGGGTGATACGAACTAGGGACAGTTTTATAAATGGTAGAAAGTTCCGCACAGCTGCTTTAAGATAGCCATGCATTTGACCTTGTTTTATTTCATACTTAAATTATTTAGTCTGTATAACTTGGTCAGAACTCAGTTAATGAAATTACAAATTGAATTTCATTATGCCTAAAAGATATTTTGCATAAGTTATATTGCCAGGGTTCAAATAATAATAATAGTAATAATTCATCTAGCATCGTGACATAAAACAGCGGTTTCTCAGTTAAAATAAAAAAAAAGATTCAATAGACAAGACAAGATAGACGCTGCTGTTGAGTTGCTCTAACTCAGTGTCCTCTAGATATTGCTCGACATCTTTGTTTGTTTTTTTACAATGTTCCGCTCCATTCTCAAAACCCCACAAAACAACTGTTGGCATGGCTACGCATCAGTGTGGACTTAAAATGACATTAGTTTCAGACAGATACGTTATTGTTGTCGTGATTGGTTCGGGAAAATCCAATCCCCCTCCCCCATGGCAGTCAGTCAGAGTGGACACAATGTCAGACTGAAGATGGAAATGGAGTGTAACGAGTTGAGACTTCGGTCCGATAACAGGCAGTAAGTTATAAACACTTGAGAGTTTATGAGGGTTATGTAGAGCGTGTGTAGTTTCCCTTAACCTTACTGCTCCAAAGGTCAAACATGCAGATTTGTGATTGCTGTAAACACAGAACACACATCAGGGCTCGTGTCAAGGGAGAGCCTGTGTAATTACTTCACTAAAAATCGAAAGCGACTTTTATCGTACGCATTTACAGGTGTAAAAGCATATAGAAAAAATGAAACATCATGATAGTATCCAAAATTTGAGAAGTTTGTAAAAGTGTACCTGTTTGTTGTCAGAGGTCACAAAGTGTTGCAGATTGTTCACAAATTGTTCATAACAGCCAATTGATTCAATGAAAAAATCTGAAAATGGCGTGAAGAGAAATTAATTTATATAGATCTGCCTAATATCAGAATGCTCAAGTGTGTGATCTTTATAAAATAGTATTTTTGTATGAAGTACCATATCTCGAAAACTTGAGCTCTTAGAACAAAATAAGAGAACTGCAATAATAATAAGAGCTATAATCATTCTTTATAATAAAACCACACAAAAGTCAGTGGTGTTACACAGAGGACGAGCTTGCTGCTGGGCGTCAGTGGCGTGACAGAGACGGGACGGGACCACACGTCTGTGGGAGAACATGTACTTCAGGGAGGCCTAACGTTCAAATGAAGAGGTCACACCACTGCAGAGTCTCATTAAAATTATCTACCTCCTCACCCCAGAAACCGCGTCCTGCAGTCTGACAGTAGGCCACAACAACAACAACAAAACAACACACTAAAACCTTCGAACAACGCTCTGCATGTTAAGTGGAACGCATCCATTTTATCAGAAATTACTGTGAAACCTCGGAGCTTCTCATTCACCGCACAACAACGGGGTCTCTCTATCTCTCTGACCTTGAAGTAGCCTGAATGCAAAGTCTTTTCTTCGCTCTTGCTTTCAACCGGTGTAAAGAATGAGTGGAATAATCAATGGTAATCCCTTTTCTCTTTTAAACTCCTCTCAGCCATGGAGGATGTAATGTAGGTGTGTGAAGCCAACCAGTGCTAATTCAATGTACAGAGTCAATTCTTTGATTCTAAAGTGGTGGCTGCACAGCGGTCAAAGCTGTTGATTTTTGTCTTAGAAATATTTGACTCTGGAAGCAGAGGGACCCTTCTTTGCGAACAGCCCCTCACCCCAAATACTAATCCTGTGAGATGAGGTTGGTTTAATAGAGACAGTCACAGTAAAAAATGGCTTAAGCTGCACTCCAGCATTTCATTACGTTGCATTCGTCCCCAAGAGAGTATTTTTCTGACCTTGCTGCTCTTATTGCCTCCCTTTATTCCTCATTCGCTCACCCTCCTTCCCCTCTAGCTCCTCCCTATCTTTCTCTCTCTCCCCCTCTCTGTCTCTCTGCCTCTCTGACTCCTCCTCCCTCGCTCACTCGGCGGCTCCTCCCGCGCACCATCAGGAAGGAGGAGCCTTTTCCTGGCTGAGGCCTAATGGAGTCACATGTTTTCCACTGGGCCACTAGGGAGCAGCGTGTGGCATGTAGTGTCACGTTAGAGGGCTCATTAACAGCCATAACAGGCTGAGGAAGCCACCTAATGGAGCTGGCCATGTTCAGGGGAGATGCATCACGTCGTCTGTAGCAACACTGAATGCTCAGGCTGGGGAGGGGAGTAATAGGTTTGGTTCACACAGATTAAATTCAAAAACAAAAACAGATGTGCAACCAACAAATGTCAGAAAATAGTTATAAATGCACATTACAATGTACAACAACCCATCTTGTTTTGTTTATCCAACAGCCCAAATCCCAAATATGTTGAGTTTACAGTGATGTACAGCAAAAGACAAAGCCTCAAACCTGAGGAGCTTGAACCAGCTAATATTTGGTATTTTGCTCGATCAATAATTTAAACAACTAAATGTCATCAAATGTGTTGGCAGTTTCTTTTATGGAAAATCAGCAAATCATCTCAGTGCCACATGAAATAAATGTAATATAATGCCATGTTTGTAGTATTAACAAACTGTACAGTTTAATCTCAGATCACATTCTTCTGCCCTCATTATGTGTGTAAGTACACAGCTATGCAGCAAGTTAAACACACTTCCACGTAGAACTGCAACAATTAATCAATGAGTTGTCAACTATTAAATTTATTGCAAACTAATTTGATAATCGATTAGTCGAGTAATGTTTTAAGACAAAAATTCTCAGATTCCAGCTTCTTGTTTGTTAACACCAGTGACACAAGCTGAATATCTTTGGGTTGTAGACCAGACATGACATTTCAGGCCATTATCTTGGCTTTGACAAACACTGATTGACATTTTTCTGACATTTTTCTGACATTTTACAGACCAAACAACTAATCGATTAATTGAAAAAATAATTGACAGATTAATCCGTGATAAATAATCATTTGTTGCAGCACCACTTCCAATAACGCTTGAAGACAGGAGTTTGTGGTTTTACTGGACCTAATAATTAACATTTAAATAGTTAATGGACAAAATGCAATAATTTAATGATTAAAAATCAGGAGGGGATGGCTCTGAAAACCCAACTGCGCATGACCTGCCTCACGCCAAATGGCAGACTGACACAGTTAGAGACTAGCTGTGAACTCAGTGGGGCGTTTAGCAGCTAAAGAGCCAGATATTTACCCCAGGAGCTGAAAGAGACCAGAAACAGAGCTGTTAGAGAGCAAATATCAGACTCATATTCACCAGGTGGCCACAGACATGAGTCCAAATTAATGGATAAATGGTTAATAAATAAGCAGCTTAAAAGGTGTTATTATTTTTTTTTTTTTTAAATGTCATTCTCTTTTTATTGGTTTATAAAAGCAATATGAACACATGTAAACAAAATCCACAACCAGTTGAACATGAAGACCTCGCAAAATAAAAAACGGAAAAAAAAGTTTAATTAAAAAAAAAGGCGAATGAGTAATAACATAGATAAAAATCATACCATAAAATGAGAATAGAGAGCAAATAACAAATAAATAGATTGTGCTAACGAGGATGTTTAATCAAGACATACATGTTGAGACAGTGGGGGGGCTACTGATCACACCTCAATGTGTTTCTGGTTCTTATTCAGACAAAATCAGGTCTAATATTTGAGACATATAAAAAACTAAACATAATATTTCTTGGTGAGGGGTTATTATTAATATTATGTCAATATTGTGTTCACTACTTGTTGCTACTGTCAGAAAATTAGAAACGTGCACAATTAGTTAATTTTTGAGGCTGTACTTTGCGGTGGTGTTGTGCTGGACTGCATGTTTTGTTCACCTCATGGACATAAAGCAAAAGACTGTGGGTGCTGAAGGAGGATTTCAACTCAGTTTATAATAAATAATGTCTCAGACTTGGGGGAATCAGCGCTCCTTAGCTGCAGTTTACTGTAAACTTGCATATTTGCATGAAAGCAGTTTTTAAGTATTATTCCCAGAGATATTTGCTGTGTAAGGTCGACATTCTGTCTTTTAAACATGCAATGTGACTCCCTCAGCAGCAGCTAATGGTTGACAGTTCTCAGGGTCATAAGGTCAGCCAGAGGTTTTGGCGTATCTGTATATGTGTTGCTGCTGCAGTTGGCCTGGCTGCCTTTGATAGAGCCCTGCTTTATTTCCTCACGCTCTTAAGTTGATAAATCTTAGTTGTCCCCCAGTGTGTGGTAGAAAACCAGATCCACGAGGTGAAATGTGAGACAAAGGTCACCCAAAGGACCCTCGGGACGTGTACCAGAGCCCTGTAAAATGGTCTTAAGTTCCGCTCCAAGAGGGGGGTTAGGTCATATGAATTATGGGAACTGATTTACTTCTTTTTGTTCTTCTCAAAATCTCTCGCTGTGATTTTCCACAGGAACCCTGGGTGTGGTTACTGAGGTAACGCTGAAGATTCGTCCCATGCCGGAGTATCAGAAATACGGCTCAGTGGTATTCCCTAATTTTGAGCAGGGAGTTGCCTGTCTTCGAGAGGTTGCCAAACAGGTAATATGTTAATACATCTTTAAACATATTGCGCTTTGCCACTGTGTTGTCTCCCTGTCTAAATATCAGGCTAAGGCCAGAAACTTTTGGAGTCTGTTGCCCAAACTGCTATAAGCACTTAAGCACTATAAGACTTTCCCTTCACCTCTTCACTTGTTTGAAATGAGCCTGCCAACAAAAAGCAGCTGAACGTAGACCAACTTGTACTCTTTTCTAAAACCTAGACGCTAAACTCGTCCAACACTTTCTGCAGCTGTTGCAGAGTAAAACCCTTAATCAGACCTTTAAGTTGAGAGACTCTTTATTGCCAGCATACTGCAGAAAGCTTTTGTCACCCTGAGTTTACGATGCCATTACAAAGTAAATCAAAACTTTGAGGTTCCAGTTGGAGGTTTTTTTGTCAGATGCATCAAGCTACAGGAAAGGACTTGAAGTCTAAAGACTGTACATTTTGGACCACTTGGACCAAAATTACAACCAAAAGTTTCAACAGTTTGGTTGAATATAGAAGCTTTACTTTGGCATGGTCATTTGATGTAATTCTGCCTCGTGATTCAAACTAATATAGACCAACTTTTATTTTTCAGAGGTGTGCCCCAGCATCTATACGACTCATGGATAATGAACAATTTAAATTTGGTAAGTTTTGTTCAGTCATTCACAAAATAGGCAAACCTAGGCTTAAAGCATTACATAACACTGCTGCCATGGGTTCAACCAAACTAACACATTTTAGAACACATTAACGACTGCTATATTCAGACCTGGTGTTGACACTACTCTGACATTTTGGAATCCCTGAACCTGAGACCTTTGAAAGCACTGCTGACCTCATTTTAGTTTGAAAACTGTGGGGTTGTGTTTTAGCCTAGACGGGCAAAAATAGAGTCTTTTGGGAATGATGAAGCCGACACCCACGTTCGTTTCCCAGTTGGGTCTTATCAGTCACAAATCTGTGTCAAGCGAAAACATACCTTTTGGGATTTTATCCTTCTTGTGTTGGTACTTCATTTCCATTCCCATGGATTCCTCCGCTGTTGGATGATGCTCCAAGCCAGTGCCGCTCATATGTCGCCATATTTACTTTGTAATGACTCTAAACCTGTTTTGTGCCACTTTGACTGCTTTGACCTTGACCGCCTTGACTTGGCGCCCCCAAGCAAAGAAATCCCTGGTCTTACTTTTCACCATCTCCATAGTATTTTCTGTAACCAAGCAACAAACCGCAGAGAATCTGCTTCCTGTTTACACCTGTACATGCATGCCATGTGTACATGAATGGTCATGTGTTTTGCGTTTTCAGACGTGTTGGTATAGATGGAGATTAGTTCTGATATGGTGCTAAAACACGTGTATGTACAGAGATCGTTGTCATTATGATATGTCATTCTGAAATGAAAATGTTTCAGTGTGGATGTTGTCTAAATCTCGTATCACTCTCACTGAAGCCTTCACAGTACAAGTAGGACTTTAATTTGACGTGGTTTTCACTCAGGAAGTGTTTCTTCCTTTTAGGCTTCAATGAGTGCTTTTACATAGACATGAATAACCCAGTTATGAAGTTTATCTGGGTTATGATCATATTCAGGATACAATGTTTACATGTGTGCAGAGAAATCAGGTTATTCATATTCCCTGTAGACATCCCAGTTTCTTTCAGAGTACTTCAGCGAGCACATTCAGGTTTCTCATGAGCAGGATATGGTGTTTAAATGCTTCAACACATAAATGGAGTTCTCCAAAAACCCAGGCATGAACTGGCTGTTCATGTCCATGTAAACATACTCAGTGTGACCTTTGGCTTTGATTAAAGAGCTTCACAACATAAGGCACACAGCAGACTTTTATCCAGCAGAATTACAATAATCATATCTATTAGGAGTTGAGTTTGTTTCTCATACTGTATTTTTTTCAGTGTTTTGGTTTGTGTTTCATTGATGTGCTGTTTACCTCTGAGAAAAGAACAATGAATGGCAACGGTACAGCATGCAACGATTTTACCTTGTACAGCACTGAATTGTTAAATTGATTATTATATCCGCAGCAGAATAGCTGCACACACACAGACAAAGAATTGAAGCAAGATGAAAAATGACTCCGGCCAAAATTAAGTAGTTGTTACATTGAAGTTTTATGATGTTGTTTCTTAAGGTCTAGTGGAATGCATCTGGCATTGCCAGAGATCTCTGTAAAGTTCCCCAGTCTCCAGGGATCTCATTATCTCCCCTATATCTCCACTTTTCACAGAGTAGGCACTTCTTAGCATTAAGCAGGGAAGATGAAGCGACCAGGTTTTTCACTAATAACTAAAACTCATGGCTCTATGATACCTTCTTGGGCTTATTAGTGGCTTGTCCTCACTTTTAATCATGTTGGCTGTTGAGTAAGGAGGGTTGATGTATTCACAGGTCTTTCTAAGATTGGGACTACAAGTGCAATTTGGCGCTGCCTGTCTCAGTACACAAGATGAAAAATGAGAACGTTGTAGTAAGTAGTGGTGATGTGCAAAAAGAAACAACCAAACCACAGAGGGGAGAGTTAAAAGTAAAATTATGCCCAGTGTAGGTGTAATTCTCTCTCTCTAAATGTTGAGTATTTAATTAACGAGTATGATGGCTGTGAGGGACCTAAAGACCTGCAATCAAATTTTGGAATGGAAACAATTAGGACACTAAGTGATGAAGAGACTTGAGCATGGGAGGAAATAAATGAACTGTTAAGTCTCGGCGACATCACCCGTGACTTCCCCGCAGTGATTGATAACCATCCCATTGGCCCCAGCCCCTCATTTTCGCTTGTCCACAGGCGCTTTTGTGCGTCCGATCAGAAATAAATCAAAAAGTGTGGGTGAGGAAGACGGATATCGCTGTGTCAACCCCACTTCCCTTCGGAAACCCTCTGATTTATAGTCGCTGTCGCTGGCAGCCACTGGCCAGTTGTAAAGTTATTCAAATGTTACCATTTATTTTTCCTCCTTTTGTTTGAAACCCCAAATAAATCTGACTCGCTCGCCCTCTCAGAACGCCGGAGGATGGAAGCAGAAGCAGAATATGACTAATGTGTGAAAAAAAAATTTGTCGGCCCACTTCTGTGTGAATAGATGGAGCTGACTCTTATCTCATATCTTCACAGGTCACGCCCTGAAGCCTCAAGTATCTTCAATATTCACATCCTTTCTGGACGGGTTGAAGAAATTTTACATCACCAAGGTTAGAAATAATTAGATGTGAACATCAGTGGTTGCTTGCCCTGAGTGTTTTTTTAGCAGGAGTAACGAATCCTCCTCTTTTAATCACCAGTTCAAAGGGTTCGACCCCAACCACTTGTGTGTGGCCACCCTGCTGTTTGAGGGAGATCGTGAGAAGGTCCTGCAGCATGAGAAGCAAGTTTATGACATCGCTGCAAAATTCGGGTAAGTAGTAGTTTCTGTCTGTCTTACGGTCACAGATCCATGTGAAGCACAGGAATGACAAAGCACCATTTGGTTAGACTTTGATGCCCGAGGCCCAGATGTCACTTTATTTAACCAGCCATTATGTAGTAGCAGTGAAAAGGATGGAGAAGCACAGTTACACACTTCAGACTTGGTCCTCTACTCAGTAGTTTGTCTCTGTGTGGATTGATGGATCACCTGTGGATGTCCTCCTGTCAGGCGGGCTTTTATGTTAAAGTAGGTGCGGTGTGGGCGGCGATAGCAGGACACAGCTCCCCTCAGGACAGCGCGGGGCGAGAGGACACAGCCTGGGAGTGCTTGGCTGTTGTGATTGATCATGAAACGGATCAATGAGGACTTTGGTGGAAATCAGTTCCCTGTCAGCTTGAGAGGGATGCTCTCTCTATCTCGTGCCTATTTTAAACCCTGAACAACAGTTTCATAGATGACTTCATCCTAACATAAATTCAGCTTCATGCCATCCAGTTGGTTAATGTTTATCGGTGATTCTGATGTGGCTGTGAAGTCAGATGTTTTAACACATTGTCCCAGTGGACCAGTGGAGTGTGTACTGATTGAAACTTAATGTAAATCAGGAAGCTGTCATAGGTAGCTGTCTAATAGCAGAGTTTAACACTTCTGTCTATACTTAGAGTTTATTAGTTGTGGATTTATTTTGAAAAATGTGAAACTGTTTATTATTTTTAATGCTAAAAAAACCCAAACATTTTTTTAAAGCAGCAAAAATCTGAAAACACAATGTTTAAAGATACCATTTGCAACTCAACCATTCTGTTTTCTGTTTTTTTCCAACTTGCTTAAAGGAGCTCCAGGGCTCAACAATATGGATTGCCTGGTGGGCTAGGAGAGCTAGCAAAAAGAATTAAAGACATATTTTTTGTATGGAGCTGATAAAGGAAGTAGCTAAGGAGTGAGCCATCTTGCTTCTTTCTGATCTCTGTCGAGAAATGCACAACAGCGTTTGAAGTGCAAGCAAGCATTTCAGTTATCCTGGAAACAGGAGTTTAATTGGGTGGCAATAGAGGATGTGGGCAAGTCTCCAACTATGTATAGAACAGTTTGACACAAGTTTGAGACGATTAAAAATGGCATTGTTTTTCATGATAGCTCACTTAGTCTTTGATGTTTTGTGATAAACCGCTAATAAATAGAAATGTTTGGATACTGGCAAGTAAAAACTGACTTTGGCCAAGTAGTTCTGACCTTCTTACCTGACTAGGTAAGTTGAGGGGAAAAAACAAACAAAAAAAAATAACACCAAACCCTGAGTTTTGTGATAATCAAAGCATATCTATGATTCAGAGGTTGCCTTTACACAGCTTTCAGCATGGACATAGCTGAGCTGGCAGCTAGCAGCTAACGGTGCTTACGGTTCAAACAGTGCTAACAGCGGCAACAGTGCTAACAGAGCTAACGGTGTTAACTTGGGGGGAACAGGAGGGTGGGCATTAAGCTTCTGCAACAACGCTTTCCCGACACCGGTGGCAACTGCCGTACAAGCACAGCACAGAGTGGCGTTGATCAGCTAGCCTGTGGGATACACACAGGACCCACATGCAGTTACATGCATGCCTGACTGACATGGCTACCATAACAAACTGCAAAGTTGTATAACAACACACACAGAGGGAGCATGCCTTCATTCTCCGCTCAGGATGCCATTACACTAGTTAGTTTGCATTTTTCTCTATTCTCCTCTTATTTCCTATTATGACATTTTCTGATGTTTTATCACAACAGGGCATTACTTTATTGTAACTTATAAGGTCAACACCCTCTCGCTGCTAGAAACACAACAGACTGTAAGTTACACGACAGAAAAGTCCAGGTGATTGATCAATGGCTGTTAAAAACCGGTCTGCTTCAAACCAGATCTTTTCATTTTTACCTTTTACCATTTTTAGCCTTACATTTACTCTGCTTGAGGAACTTGCCAACAAAAAGGCTTCCTAAAATAAAGGAACATTGATGTAAATGTGTCACCTCTATCTTAATATATTTCCACCATCATTTGAATACAGCAACTCATTAAATCACAAGTATAAACAGGACAAACAAGGGATCCTCAGTTCTCCTCACTGGCCGACGTCAGTGATTTCTTCCTGGGTAAAGCTTATCGATTATATATTACAGTTGGTGTTACCGGTTGGCTCAGTGCCCAGACCTGCAGGTAGCCGGAGCACTGCACTGGAAACAGCCAGCAATTAAATCACAAGAAACTTGTCAGTTACATGCAGCATCCTCTGCTTTATTGCATTATTAAAAATAAATCGTGATCACCCATCAGATCAAGTGCCAGTGATGGATTAGTGCGGTTGTGTGAGGAATATTTTCCTGTGGTGTTGGGGAAACAGGAAGAAGGGTGAAAATCAATATAGTGATTTTCTAATGAGCTTGGCCTGATTAGTTTGGGTGGTAGATGAAAATCTGATTACCCACTGCAGGTGATGGATGTGTGGCTGACCTGTGGCGATGCACAGAGCATAGCTTCATTGATCTGTACATTGTTGGATTGACGGGCTCCGAGGCAGCTGTTGTGAGGGGAGCAGTCAGACCAACAAAGCTTAAAGAAACAAGCTGTTAAATATTAACCCTGTTATCTTCTTTCAGGGGGCTGGCAGCTGGAGAGGACAATGGGCAGAGGGGCTACATGTTGACCTTCGTCATCGCTTACCTCCGGGTGGGTCACTCCTCTGGCTTTTTTTCTGCGTGCACTGATGGGCAGGTGGGGCGGGCGGGGAGTACGCAGGCTGACAGCAGATAGGATAGTGAGCAGCACAGAAAGGCTGCAGAATGTGACCTCGGGAGGGCTTTGATTTGATGTGGTCACAGTTGTTGTCAGGGTGTCTAACACTGAGGTATCTACACCATGAGGAGAGCACAGTGGCTGCAGTCAAAATGATAATGGAGAGTTGTCTTGGGTCAGTCCTGTCAGAGGCCTTTTGATCATCACAGTAACATGGAGTTTACAGGCACTTACATTGTCTCCCTCCTTACTCTGTCTGGAGTATATGTTTTCTCAAACGTCTGTTCTTTATCTTTTTTAAACAAATCCAAATAATGGCTTGAATGTTGGACAGACTTTTCCTCTCATGAAATGAAACTGCAGGTCCTTGAAATGTCTTAATTTGTCTGTCACATTTACTAATAAAAGACCTTAGACAGTACCCAATTGTCTTAAATGTTTTTTAGTCTAGTAACCGCGAGAATTTCCTGTGTTGGTACTACGGGAAACATAATTTTTACAGGAAGGAAACACTATTAGACGGGGGGACAGACTCAGACACAACACCAGTATGCATGCAATGCCTCTATTTTCTGTACCTCCATGCATTTAGATCACGTGATGAGACTGTATTGTTAAATTAAGGCCATGCTATTAAGCCTGCTCCTTAGTTACCTGAACTGACATCAGTGTGTTTACATGAAGGCAGTATATTTTAACTTTTTGTGTATTTACATTGCAAGTTTGGTCTTAAATTTAATTACTCTTGAGCTATGAAATTAACTATGTATTGACATTTCATGAAGAAAACAGAACCTGAGAAGTTTTAAAAATGTCTTTATTTTCCGTAATTTTGATATTGCACACAATCATAGCAATAAGTTCAAACCATTTATAAAGGGGAAACTGAGCACTCACTTCAGAGCCTGTCCCCCCAATGTGGTTGTCTAATTACGCCAACGAAACTCCCAAAAATAAAACAGCTAAGGAAGCAAGCAATTCTCATGCTACTGGTTTCATACCAAAAAATCACAATCACATGCTGTTTTAACCTAACAAACAGTATGTTAGTGTGGGATTTCAGATGTAGCCTGGATTCTTGTGTATATGTAAATGTACTGAATCACCATTTACATGTCAGCCCACTAATGCTAATATTGTTCTCTGAGCAGGACTTGGGGATGGACTACTATGTGATCGGGGAGTCCTTTGAAACCTCTGTGCCTTGGGACAGGTAAAGACACTGATATGAGCTGCAGGCTCTTCTCCGTTTAGTTTAAATAGCTGTAAACATTCTTCTTTTCTCACCTCCCACACAGTTTGTCCTGAGAGACTCCTCTGTCTTCCTCCTGCTCCTGTTTCTTTTATTTCTCTTTGCCTCTGTCTTTGACATTCACCTTCATGCCTGCCTTCTCCCCCCCCTCCCATTAACCGGCTCTGCGTTGGCGGAAGCTTTGCCTCCTCCTCAGCCTACAAACCCGCCATTACTGACACACACACACACACACACACACACACACACACACACACACACTAGGAGAGACCTCTGTGTGTATACTCTGTGTGAGGAAATGCAATACTAGCCGCATATTCATCTCACATCCACATGTGGTGTGTTCTGCATTTTCTCCATGGTTTCATCATCATTTTGTCACACAAACACACACAAGAACCAGGAGCACACACACACACACACACAGCTCCATGTTGTGTAACATGCCTGACGGGAGAGACCAAGAGATCAGGCACTGAGGCGAGCATATGTGCCTGGCTCATTACCCATCCTCCCCCCATCCTCCACACACGGCTGCACATGCTTAGGACTGGCGGCCATTTCCACACCAGTGGGAACCTCTCCCACAATGGTCGTCATGTTAGTCTCCTCCTCTTCCTCTTCTCATGTCTTTTTCTGAATTTTGATCATTTTGCAATGCTAATTAGTATTTCAGTTAAATGTAGGTTCCCTGTATGTATGAGCAGTATGTTTTAAATACACAAATACATTTTCGACTGTGGTGCAAAAAGTCATCAGCAATTCTGTGGTATATGTTTTTTTTTATTCTGCCTTTTACTTTATTCCCAGGGTGTTGGACATTTGCCGGAACGTAAAGGCGCGCATCGTTCGAGAGTGTAAAGACAAAGGAGTGCAGTTTCAACCGTTGTCAACATGCAGGTAATGTTTAGCAAATGTTTTGATGCAAAGTGAGGCTGACTGACGATAACTCCAATCCCATAGGGCTGGGTATCATTAAATGTCTTCAGAGACGAGTGGAGATATAATGTTTTTCCTCAAAAGCCTTTTTTCATTCAGCAAAAAAACCTCAAGTCCTTTAATGTTTCCCCTCTCATTTTTTGTCAACAAATCCAATGAAGAAAACAAAACCAACAATGTGTTTGTCCATCTTTCAGTACTTTTCGTTATCCCTACCCAGTTTGTCACACTCAACCCCAAATCTATTTGTTTATACTGGAGACATAAAAAAAATTGTACATTCGTTTTTAAAAGAAACTAAATAACTTCCTGAAACAACAGGGCACTGTAGTAAATTTAACTCAATCAGGAGTCAAAAGTGCATTTGTCAGGGACTATTTTCAGCTGCGGATTAATACACATTTGGTGCTCTAGCAAGCATTTACAGCAACAGGACAGTGTATGTAAGACTCATTTAAAAAAAAGTACAGTAGTCATGTTCATCAAAATGAAAGAACATTACAACCACTGCAGCTGTGGCTCATATATGTTTTTGATAGTTTGTGGACAATAATGGACCTCTGTGGCACAACAGAATAAGACATATGAGGAAGGCTTGGGCAGTATCTATTTTTTCATACCTTCCTGAAATTTCAGCAGGGTATACAGTGTATGACAGTATCTGCGTGTGGTGCTAACACTCCTCACCCAACCGCTTCATTCCACAAGTGCTCTAAGGTTTTTCAGTCTCATAATTAAAACAATAGAAACTCACAAAATGTCAAGAAAGTTGATATTCTTACGCCTATTTTCCTTATTAAACAGAAATACAACCACACACCTTCTGAATTCAAGTCTCTCTGTTTTACCTAAGTAAGACTAGCTTAATTGCCTTGTTAAGTCGATATGAAAAGCACTTAATTCAAACCCGACAGAAACAAAACAAAACCCATCTTAGATAGTAGATAGATATCTTAGAAATAAACCCCAAATTCATAGAGTTAGATGTTAAAATATGCTGTTTTTCCCCGCAGCTTTCTCTGACATCGCTAGCTGGTTGTTTAGAGTCCTGTTATGTTATCCCTCCCTCTCCCAGTCGCCATGTTTAGCTCAGCTGCCTGTTTCACCAGCAGAGACTGACCTCTGGTGGTGCGTGATGTGCACTACATACAGTACATCCTCAATACAGCGTCTCCTTACGAGAAATATGAGTGTCTGTATTTAAGATGCTTTTGAAAATCAAACCCTCGGGATTTCTAAATACCCTGAAATACCGTAATGCCGTGATACTGTCCAAGCCTAATACGATGCTCTGAATCTGCAGCCAATACTTGTTAGAAGGATAAATTAATTGTTGATTTTAATGTTTTCGTTAGATTTAAGTACAAGAAAAAAATGGACTTATTTTTAGGAACTTTGCTTAATTAAATAATTGTCTAGAATTTTAAAATTGTGGTGTAGATCAGGAATTTTCTGACCAAAGAATTTTCCCCAAAAAATATGGATCTGACCAGACATTCGTGGCCAGGTTTTGGTACTTGACAGTCGTCAATACACCAAAAAAAAATACTCAAAAATAGTCGTCAATGCTTCAGAAATGTATTGGTTTGCATACCTTCTCTAACCCCTTCCCCTGGTGAGTTAGCAAGAGCCACACAGACAGACAGACAGACGGACGGACAACCTGACAAACAGACGGCGAGCCAGTTGAGGAGCACCAGGCTTCTGCTCGCCGATTGCGGACAGATTAGGCCTCAGCCTGATTATGCGACAGCCATTCATTTCCCGGCTGCAGTCTGTCACATGATTGATTTGTCCATTTAACCTCTAGAACAGTCAGTGTGCCAGGTGATGGGGCATGTCAAATGAACAAGGGCTCTGCACCCTGCTCCTCCACAGGGAACGAGGCCAGAGAGAGAAAACATGCAAACTGGAAAACATTTTAAACATGTTTTTATACGTGTTCATGATGGTACAATTTAATCTGAATTTTATCTAAAAGCAGCCACATGAGCAGTAAGGATATTTTGTTCTGTGTGAAACAACTCTGATCAATTTTCTGTCCCGCACCAGTGAGTCATCCTAATACCTTCAGCAAAAATGTGGCTGAGATGATTCACTAAAAGCATTTGGTGGCCATTTAATGTCTGTTAATGTTATGTTATTAAAGGTGACAGTGCTTCCACGCTACCTCCGCTCTCTGGAAACCATGAATGGAATTGAGGTCAGGGGTTCACCGGGGAAAGCCAAACCTCCCACTTTACTTGGTCTTTCAATCACGAAGGGAAAAAATGCATTTATTGTATGAAAATGGAGCGCTGTGACAAAACGCTGCTCTTTGTATTGATGTAAATTAGATTTCTAGAGCTGGAGAAGAAACATTAAGGAGTCTTTTCTGCATGTGTAAACATGACTCTTACTTGTTTTCTTACAGGGTGACTCAGACGTATGACGCTGGTGCCTGTGTCTACTTTTACTTTGCCTTCAACTACAGGGGACTCAGTGATCCAGTACATGTGTATGAACAAGTGGAGGTATGACTTGTTTCATTTTTATAAATATTAAGGCATGTCAGTACTTTCATAGGCCATTATTACATCTGATATAATATGTTGAATCTTCAGCATCCCAGAGTGTGTTACACAATATACTAGTATATAATATGTAGACAGGGATGTCACGAGAACTGATAGTTTCATACCAAGTTGACACCAAAATCCTGAAAACGTGACAGTGCTCGTTTTTCTCCAGTAGCGTAGGCACCAGGGATGCAACCTGACAAGGTAGCAAATACACCTACAGGTGTTCTAGTCTGCCGTTAAATGCCAAAGCAAGAAAAAAACGGCACAGCACCAAACAACACGTGGAAGACAGCAACAAGTCCAGCTGCAGCGTCAGCTCTGCCTATATTAATTGAAAAGAAAAGCGTTTTTCATGAGGCTAGCCTACTTTTTAACTTCTTGCAATTGGAGTGCCGCATCTTTACTCTATGCTGCAAACATGAGCAGCATGACAAGGCGGTGAGTGTCTGTTCTGCACTGAGTGCTGCACATTTAGTGTGTTTTTTTCTGGACTCCAAGACTTGAACAATGCTCAACTTAGAGGTGAAACTCTGCATTCGGGACTGTTACTTTTTACCTGGTCATCCAATCACAGTTGAGAAGGGGCGGGACAAATACCACAAAGACCATCTGTCCCATCTTAGTGTACAAGTCCTGAACAACAACAGCAGAGGAGATACTGTGGGCTAAATATTAATAAAATCTCATGAACCCACATAGACTTGTACTTCACATTTGAGGCAGATTATCAGGGATTATTAATAACATTTACATTTAAATTTAGATGCTTTTAGTTTAGGATTGTATGTTTAAGTACACGGCATTTATTGTTTTGTTTTTGTTTTTTACCGTAGTATCAAATTGGGTATTCTGAATTTAGGAATTTTAATGGTATTGACAACTGAATTTGTTATCGTGGCATGCCTTTATGTAATATGTAATAATAGTTTGTTTTTCTCCCGCAGCATGCAGCTAGAGAAGAGATCCTTGCAAATGGAGGGAGCTTGTCACATCACCATGGAGGTACTACAACCTGAAAAATACATACTAAAATATTGGGTCTGTTTTTGCGAACATGCACTAAACACGTGCACATAACTCACAAGTACAACACTGAATGGGGTGACATATTTGCACCCTCTCCTAGATTATAATTTATGAAAAGAGACTGCACCGAGTAGCAAAGGCAGCATGGCAGGCTCTCCCAGCGGGCCCTTCCATGCTAGCGAGCGGGCGGCCAGTCGTGCTATAAATGTGCATTTGGTCGGAGATCTTTCATCGCTTCCTTCACGTGTCCAAAATATGTTCCTGCGGCTCAGATGAATGGCTCTGACTCGGCTATTTGTTCATTTCAGCAGTGACCAAATGAAACGTGAGCAGGGGAGGGCGGCGAAACAACTCTCCGGGCCCCATCAGGGCTAACCGAAATGGCTGCCTTATCTATATTGCCATCCGCCTCGCTGTTTTCATACATCACTTCAGGCTATTCATCACAGCTGTCAAAAACAGTATGCAGTGAATCAGCTGCGATATTAAATCACAATTTTTCCTGAAGGCGGGGACGGGTTCAAAATTAAAAGATTGCTAATAAAAAGGAGGCGGCAGGTCGGGGTAAATGATGCTGCCGTTATCGCCGGCTGTATACTGACCTCCAAACGGTGGCCCAGCCACCCCGAGCAGCACGGGGAGGTGACGGAGGGGGGAGAAGAGGAGGGGATATTGATGCAGCTCCCGCGTGCGAGGCCCACTCTGTAATTGTGATTAATAACAGTGGGGCTCGCTATCTGAGCGCAGACAGGCCGGTTTGTCTGCCCACAATCAGCGCTTGACAAATGGAGCTAGTTTCACTGGGTTTTGTGTATCAAACAAAACAGATGTAGTCAAGGATGGTGAGGTGGGAGGGCACCGGAGGAAATATACATTTTTGTGGCCCTGTATTTACAGCAGGTCAGTGTTGTGCTGCGTGGGCGTAGGTAAGGGAATCTGGGCGTGTAGAGCGCCATACCTCTTCCTCTGCAGGATATAATACTCAGCTAATACCACCATGTGTTGAATGCTGTCCTAAACAAAAAACGCAGACAATTTTAACTGTAGATGGATCCCGGTTCATCACTCACAAAAAAATCTGCTATATGTTTGGTTATTGGCTGGTTCTAAAAGCCACAACGCTGGAAGAAATGTCCTCTTTAACTAGGTCACCAGTGTCGCAGTGGTGAAGAGTTGTTGAACATCCATCACCAGGAGAGTCATCCATCTATCAGCCAATACTCCGGCTCGGCCATATCACAGGAAGGCAGGGCCGCTACCTTACCCCGTCTCTCATGTCCTGACCCCCATTTGTCAGAGAAGCTCGGGGAGAGCTAGAGCAGCGTGTCGAAGGGTTGCGGCTCAGCATGGCCACTACAGTCTCCTCTGTATGCAGGCCACCCCGAGGTGCCCAGCAACTGCACCTCACCTTGTGGCTCTGCAAAGCTCCACACAGGTCACTGCACTTAGGAGGTAGAAAAATGACCTGATTCAGTGAAGTTCCCACCTCGCCTTTCGCCGCGCGCTTCCCCGGGCTTCTTCGCACAAGAGAAATACGACACTTTTTAAGAAATCTGTCATTTCTGAAATAACTACCTGCTCCTCTTTGCATGTCTCAGCTACACAGACCCAGCCCGCTGAGATTGATTGCAACAGCAAGCAAAAAAGAGAGAATATGACAAGATAGATGTGTAAATTATCACAGTGATGGAGGCAATGATGCAGTCCCAGCACCTTCTGTTTTCTCTCCTTTCCCTGAGAGGAGGGAGGGATGGAGGTGGAACGAGGAGGAAGGACTGAAGAGGAGGAGGTTGTGGAGAGCAGGGTACTTTCTTAGTTATTGGGTAGCAGCTGATTGGTTCCTCTGTCACCATCTGGAGGTTTGTGTGGTATCAGAGTCCCTGGTGACCCCGCTGTCTGCCCTGTTTTGTCAGGAGACGGGCCTCACTAGCCTCATGGCTGATCCCCATCTGGGTCTCCTGGCTGGACTCTGATAACAGGCGGCCCCGTCCCTCAACATGCCCTATTAACACCGGAGCTCGCCTGCTAGTGATGCAAAGAGAGGCGTGCAGAGAGGGAAGGGAAGGCGTGTGAACACTCCCATCATACACCTTTTTTTTTTTTTTTAGGCCTCCGTATCTAATCTCGAGCGATTACGCTGCTGGTTTCAGATGTTTACTCAGTGAGCAGCAGCTGCTCTGTTCTCAAATTTATCTTTTGGAGTTTTGAAATATAGATATCACACATTTCTTTTAAGTTGACACAACCTCCAAAAGTTAACATTTACCCACCTCTGAGCTGACATACTTAAAGTCAATTTTCTTTAGTTATTTTTGTTTCTTTTGTGATGTAGCCAATGTAAAGTCCTTTGATTAAAACCCTTTTTTTTTTATGAAATGACTAATTTAATAAGTAGTTATTGCTTTTCAACAGATTTGCACTACATGCTGCAGGGATGTTTTTGTGATGCAGTGGCCAAAGGTGCATAGTGTTTAACAGCATCATCCCCAGTTCAATTCAGGCTGGTGATTAAAGCCGCAACAGTTATTTTAATTGTGAATTTATGGATTTATTTTTGGATCGGTCTTGTAGTCTAAAACAAAATACAAAAAATTGTCTTAACGATTTCCTAGAGACCAAACAAAAACCCAAAGACATTCAGCTTACATCAATATTAAACTGAGAAAAGCAGCAAATCCCCCAATTTAAGATTTTTTTTGTTTTAAATTTAGAATTAATCTGTTTATATTCTCTGTTAAATAATTGACTAACTACTTCGACTCTGCTAAGTACAGCAGGATCGACCTTTTCCATCGGACCCCTGTTGGGATAGTTTATTAAACCCCACTTTATTTCGGAATATGTACCATAAAAGCGCAGGGTCCACCTTAGTTGATATTGTTCCTTAGTGGTTCAACCACCTTAAAAATGTGCAATTCATTAAATGACCAAAAACCAAATAATACACAATAACGATAGGGCTCTTGGGGAGTCTTGGGGCCCCTGGGCAGATGCCCTATTAGCTTAGTCAGGATTTTTGCTGGATGTTATTCCTCTTTCCTCTTCCCCATTTTTTATCAAAAAATATATATAATTACGTCCCAAAAATCTTTAGTATTAACAGATAATGTGAAACTCAAAATCGATCCTCATTGTACAGATCGTGGCTGTGTTTACACAGCTTTATCGGCTTGTAGAAAATCAAAGTTTCTGTTTGATTTGAAGTTCTCTAACAATAGTTTGGCTCTCAAGTGAGGTTTTCCCAGTCCTCCGCAGCCACCAGACCTCTCGCTGGCTCCAGACTCTCCGCTAAGAACCTGTCGGGCACAGACGCCGTGGAGTATGTCGGACTGGACAGCTGGTGAAGCAATGGGCACCCTCACTAGGCTTGGTGCCACAGCCTCCCTCGCTCCTCAGGTTGGGGGGTTTGGAGGCAGAGGAGGAGTAGGGAGGGTGAAGAGCGGCTGAAAGCCAAAGTCCCGCTGACAGAGGACCATTGTGTAGTGCTCCACGGTTGGCTTTGGCACCCTGTTGGTGATCAGGCCAGTGTCAGAGGGCACAGTGCAGCGTTCAGGACAAGCAAGCACAACACCCCTCGCAGGTCAGCTGGAGGAGCGCGCTTGTGCGCACAATGAGACAGAAACACACACACACAGACAAACGCTCCAGCGACTCTGGAGGGAGGGAAACGGAGGGGAGTGGTGGCTCAAAGAGCGAGGGATCCGGGGACGGCCCGCTACAGCCGCCAGCCGGCCCCTCCTCTGGGAACACACAGAGCCTAATGAGTTTGATAGTCTGCTGAGCTCCATAAATCATGCCATGCAAAACATTTCTCCTCTCTGAATAAAAGCATTTATCACCCTCTGTTTATTCACTCACTCTCACAAGATTGATTGGCTCCCAGCAGCCCGCTGAGCAATCAGCCGTGCCGATTCCTCTATTTCTCCCCCTCGGTCCTCTTCCTTGAGTTTATTTATTTATTTATTTCCTCTCCTCTGTCATTCAGTGGGTAAACTTCGGAAGGAGTGGATGAGAGAGACCATCTCCAGCGTCGGCATCGGGATGCTCAAGTCTGTCAAGGACTACGTGGACCCCAATAACATCTTCGGCAACAGGAACCTCCTCTAAATCCCCGCTCAACTTTATCTCACCTTTTTCTTAAAAAAGGCATCTTGTGCATTTTGAATTAATAGATACTAAATATGAATTTAAAATGGAGAAGAGATGTTTGTCTTTTTCATCAAAAGTGTCATTCGGTGCCATTTATCGATTCACCCAAACCTTTTATTTTATGTTATATTGCACATAATATGCTGTAACAATCATTGTCACTCACGGTGGAGCTCATTAATGCTGTTGAGTCGCAGCCTCCGCTTGTTGTTGGAGCTACGGCCATGATGCAACCAGACATGATGCAGCAAAACCTTGATTTTTGTCATGATTTCTTAACATTTCCTAAATATCCTTGCCAACGTGTTAAACTCATCTGTTTGTTTTTACTTTCCTTGTGCGCGTGTGGCACTTCTTTAGTGGTAAGTTCTCGATGAATGCGCTTTCTAAAGCTCTGTGCCTTTCTAAAGCTTATGTCTGCCTTCCCCTTCTCCTACTGAAACACTCTGCTGGTGAGTCCCTTTGTGAAGCGAATTAACGTAGACATGACTTTTCCTGTGTCTTCATCTTGTTCATGCCCTCATGCCTTTTGTTGTACTAACCTATTGCCATAAGAGACTTTTTCTCAACTGTGTGTGTGTGTGTGTGTGTGTGTGTGTGTGTGTGTGTGTGTGTGTGTGTGTCTGCCTCAACTAAAGCCTCCCCCTGCCCCACCAAATTTTAACAAGAACCCCCCCTCCACACACACACACACCTCCTGATGATTACAAAGCGATAATCCTTGTGTGTTTAGTTTTTTGTACTGAAAGCGTTTACCTTGCATGGTTTGTTACTGAGAAAGTAAAGTGGGGGGGTGGTGGGGGGGAGCCATCGCGTTTTTTCCGATCACGCCTGCTTCAGTGTGACAGCAGTCTAAGGCCTCTGGATCCCGGTGCTCACGTCGTACCAAAGACTCAACACATCAGATCATGCACACCTTCACATATTAACTTCATGCACAGCTAAACTATATTTTTTAATCAGCATATGCAAAGATAACCCTTCTGAGAGCTGTAAAATGCAGATATTTGTGACTGTTTCATGTGCTAAAACTTTCTACATCACGTTTCTTATGTTCTAGACACAGTATCGCATTATTTCCACTGCCATGAAACTGCCCCAGAAATTATTCCTGGAAATGCTTCCCTTGTTATGTGCATTGTGTAAAGGTTTTTTGGAACGGATACTACAATTTGATACCAGACTTGTACCATTTGTCACGGTGTAACCATTGATTTTGAAGCAAAGTAAAGCTTTAAGAGAGCAGCTTGCTGAGGAATCCTGCCTTTTCCCCCCTTCTAACCCGTGCTGCACATCTTCCTTGAACCGCCTTGTCCTTTTTAATTCATAATATTATCCCCAAATGAAAGGATCTGTCGTGTGACATTTTACCTTTGTGTCAAAAAATCGTGCGAGAGCTTTTGATTGTTATGGATGTACCTTTTTGTTATTTTCCACCTCTCTTAACGATGTCGTAACATCCAAGTACATTTTGTCAATGCTGTTTGTGCAATAAATTGAACTAAAACATCCCATTTGTCGGATTTTCTTTCATTGATATGCGACACTGTTCAAAGGGCAGAACTCTCCGTCTCTCTGACATCATGTCCAATTCAGCTCTTCAATAGTAGCTTTTATTTATGTTGTTAGAAGGTGTGAAGAGGGTCAACAGGAGCCTGAGAGCAGCTTTTTTTGAATTCTCTACCTGCATTACACTGAATTCAAGGTAATCCAGCACAGAGGAGTTTAACACAGCCTGTATTTTGCTTCCTGACTGGAAGATTTTTTTTTTCTACACACAGGCTCATTTGGGAGTCATCTTCACCCACACTGCCACCCACACACTGCTCGCTGACGTCACCACCACCTATCAACAGCAGTAGAGCTCAGCCTTGGACAGTGAAATACACCGCAGTTATCACATTCCTCACACCGAAGCCTAATACCGAGGATTGTATGAATGAATATAGCAGATATAAATAAGACATGAAGGATTTAACCTCTGGGATCAATCACCGTAATTGTTAGAGCTGTCAAACACTGATACAGATTCATATATTTGCAGCTAATTTCTGTCTTCTTAATGCGTTGTTAACCTTCAACATGACTGCATCATGCAATTTCCTTTCAATGAAATGTGCAAACATCTGCAGTATTTCATGTGTAGGGATGCATTTGTCCACATGAGGTCAGCACTGCACCGAGACATACTGTGTGAGCTGAGCAGCAGAATCAGTGGAGGAAGAAGTATTGAGGTCTCTCATTAAAGTTGAAGTAGCATGATTTTAATATATAGAAAAGTCAGGTAATGCAGGACGTGTTTGGTAGATTACCAAGAAAACCACCTTAAACTCTGAAGACTCTGAACTTGTTATAAATCTCTGCTTTATTTCTATAGCAAAAAATATGTTGCCAATTAAAATAACTTAGAAACTTTGGACCTTCAAACACATCAAGTACCCCTACCTCACTCTGATGACATGTTCAGGTACATGTGACAGTCACTTGTGTTTGTTTTTAAATGGTTATATCCATTTATCAGTTCAGTCATTAAATCATTAATATAACCTGTAGCTATATATATAATATTGTCCAGTTTTTTTTGCCATGCTTCCCTTGTTCTTTTGTCGCTGTTTCCTTCGTGCTGTGTTGTCAACAATGGACATGCTTACATGTAACAATTATGGCTAATTCTGGACTATTGTTGCTGACATAGACTCAGTGCATCATTTTTAATATTTTTATTTTTGACAAAAAAGGCCCTAAAAACATGCTGGTTTCAATTCAGAAAAATGTCCTATTTTACCTGAATGCATTAAGCACTCTTTCAAAACCATTTCCCATAAAAAGATAAGAGTATTATGAAAATATTTTCACCACAAGTCAAACATTTAATAAAATGAAACATCCTGTAACCACTGTTGTTGTTATACCATTATTATTGTAGCTGCTTATTACCAGAGAGAAAGCTCACCTTGTATGTTCTGGGACCAGTGATTTTGACTCCTTGCAATGCACATACTATTTGTCTTAGAACAATAAAATGATTGTTTCATAACACACTTACTTTTTGTAGTGACTTCCTGTAGGTGACAGATGATGCTGCCGTTGCCCAGTTACATCAAGTTGTGCGCAAGCATCTGTCTTTTTGCTGTAATACGTTGTCTGGCTGCAGCTTTGGAGTTTATATCGTTTATACGTCTCTTTGCTGTCTGCTTCAGTTTAGTTTTACTCTGTTGTTGATTCCATAAGAAGAGTCAGATAATTTAATGTATGCAGCCTAATAATGCTTGTTGCACCAGTCACAATGTCTGTGGGACCTTCTATTTATTGTCAGTCACTTTTATTTCATATTAATATTTGTCTCAGACCAATAAAAATGATTCATTTCAAGGAAACAATATAATAACATGTTTAGTGATTGGCTGCTAATATTTAAAGAGCCCAAAGTGTAAAACCTTATATGTCCCACATAACCTGACTTCACCCTAAAAACACTACATGATGCTTGTATATCAAAATACTTAATTACAAGTGGACATCCTGCATTGAAAATGTAGAAATATGTAGGCTTGGCATTATCATACTATATATCAGGTTGTTTTTGCTGATGCATTTCAGTGTATGAAGCATTTTACTGTTGTAGTTTGCAGGGGTAAAAATGACCAATTAGGCTTAGATTTAATCTAAAAAAAAAAAAAGTAGTTTTACCTGTACTTGGATAGTTTAGACGTTTTCCTTTAAATCACAGGTATTGTACTGTGCCACATTTCCAGTCGCATCTGTTACAGAGTAAACACAAAAGGCACGTGGAAAAGTCCTGATAAATAAACTGTGCTCAGCACAGAGCTGACCGGAAGTCATAACCTACCTGTTTAAACCTTAACTGGCTAGTGTCAAGGGGTAGCAGTCATTAGCATATGGGCGTGTCCTCTAGAATAATTTCCTCGCCTCCCCGCACTGCACATGCGCACATCGTGTTGGCAGGTTATTTCAAACGGTTACTCCATTTCTCTAGACACCAACAGTTAGAGCCGTTAGCTTCACAAATGTGCAACAGTGCTGTCAAATTACAGCGTTTTTATGAAGAAAGGGTGAGGTTAGCTTCAGGTAGGTTAGGTTACAAAAGATTTGTCACTGATTTAAGGCACCACCCGCAGACCCAAGTCAAACACACCCAGGGTGTTCTCACTAACAAGTGCATGCTAGTTGTGGCTAACATGCTAAATGCTAATATGCTAATGGTGACAGATGGGTGGGTCCTCCAGGTGGTTTATGCACTCACTGAGGAAGGTTTACCTTCAGTGAGGTCTGTGAGGCTCATAGAAATAGATTTAGGCTAATAATTCATTTTATTTCTGTGGTGAGGCCTTTCTGCTGTTTGAGACTGCAGAGCCTCATTCAGCTCAACATGTTGCAGAACTGTGAGGAGCCCAGTGAGATGGAGAGGCCAAGTGGACTGGTGCTATTGGGACAAAGAGGCAGAGTAGACTGGTTACATTACTCCTTGAGAATGAATGAGCAGAGAAGTTCAAGCTGGAGCAGATTCTGGTGGACGTCAAGGTGTTCAAGACTCACAGAATGACGTCCAGACCAGATGGGTGAGTAAAACAACACACTTACTTACTAGTAGCTTCCTTAAGGTTACAGATGATGCTACGGTTGCCCAGTTACAACAAGCTGTGTGCAAGCATCTGTCTTTTTGATGTAATATGTTGTCTGGCTGCAACTTTGGCGTTTATAATGTGTATACATCTCTTTTCTGTCTGCGGCAGTGAAGTTTTAAGACGTGTCAGGTAATTTAATGCAGTGGTTCCCAACGGGTGGGTTGCGGTCCAGAAGTGGGTTGGAGGTCCATTCGGAGTGGACCGCAAGTGACTCGCAAACATCTCAAGTTTGCAAAAAAACACACTTTATTTTACAGTAAGTACAGTAAATTTGTGGCACAGAGCTTTTATTTTGAAGTGCCATGTCCTGATGTACAGTGAGTGACTAATGAACAGCTACTTGACAGAGACAGCGAACTACTTGAGACATGGCCAAACGCAAGTATGATGCTGAATAAGGAGAAATCTGGACCCGTTGCTGGACCAGTTGGAAACGACTGATTTAATGTATGCAGCCCAGAAATGCTTGTTGCATCCAATACAATATCCGTAGGACTTTCTATTTATTGTCGGCCATTTTTTATTTAATTGTCTGAGTTTGTGTTGTTTTCTGGTAAATTCTTGAGAGGCTACGCTGAGAAAGCAGGTTGTATATTTATAATTGATAATCAATCGTATACAAAGGCTGCAAAGTGTCTGTTTCTATTCTATAGAAACAGAATTTACCGGTGCATTGGACATAAGGGCCCTGTAGAGTGGCGTTGTTCCATTTGTGTATACCCTGTCATTTAATGCAATTAAACATGTAAAAAGTCCATTCTAACTGACTTACATTTTACATCAATTTAAGTACATTTGGACATACGTACTTTTGCTTTTACTTGAGTACATTTTTTTAAAGTAACTACTTATATTTGAGTATAGTATTCTAGTACTTTTCCCATCTCTGGAAGTTGGTCAAAGTGCGGATAATTTTCACGATTGTTGTTGGGTAGTTTAATCTTGAGTTCATAGTATTTTATAAGATCATCACATTTTGTATGTAAAATCAAGCTTTAAAGTAATTTACAGTATTTCCCTCTGAATTGTAGTGGAGTAAAATCATAAAGCATGACCTGGAAATATTCAAGTAAAGTACAAGCATCTCAAATACTTGAGTAAATGTACTTTTGTTTCAGAATAAACCAGGAGACATACAGCAGCATATTTTTATTTAAACTCTGAACAGAAACATTGCACATTTGCCTTTTCATGCCTTACGTTTCTTTCAGTTTAGCCTGCCTTTAATAAATCCAGACTCCAAACTGGGAGAGGAAAGAAGAAATACAAGAAGCACGTTACATTGCAAAAAAGACAAAGTAGAAGTTTGGCCACATTTGGAGACCTAATAGAAAAATAGAACAGCGATATTCATAATTCACGTAACATGATGCAATAATAGAATTTAAACCATGCATTTCCAATGAGATCATGTGTTTACTGATGAAGTTCAAAGTACGAGGTATTTGTTGGCTCACGTTTGCTACATCCTTAGCAAGTGGTTGAATTTAATACTGCATAAAACATGCGATTCAAAACGGTTCTGGTCGATTTCAATTCAGATCTTCAACTAAAATACAGTAGAGTACACAGATCCATGCCACACAATGTGCACAGTCACATTTTAAACTCCGATTAACAAAGCTACAACACAATTCATAAGGCATACCCCCACCCAAAAGAATAATACTTAATAATAATAATATCAAAACAATAGCTTGTGACTATGGGCACTTCAGTGGGCCTACTACAAGTTTCGGTGTCTCATTCTTCTTTTGGAGATGATAAACATTGTTTAAGTAGCATTTGTGAGCTTTGAGAAAAGGACAGAAATCAGACTGATGGCAAAATTTTAGCATTTTAGGAAATACACTTACTCGCTTTCTGGCAGCAACATTGATAACAGGATACTGCTTTAATATTTTTCCCTTAAATAAAGCTGCTGGTTAGCTTAGCTTAGCATTAAGATTGGGAAGAGGAATATACAGTTAGCTTGGCTCTGTCTAAAGGTAACAGCCTACCAGCATCTCTAAAACTCTTAGATTATCATTATTACATGAATTATATTCCATTTGTTTACTTCGTACAAACGCTGAAGGATAAAAACACCAGTTTGTTGTTTTATGGGAGGTTATGTGTCAGACTATTTCTTGGCTCTGGCAAGATGCTAGACAACCAGGAAAGGCTGCAGAAAGTACCATGTCCTGGCCAAGAAATAGTCCAACACATCACCCCTTTTAAAACAGTTAAGTTTGCTTTTTGTCCAGATTACGCAAACAAAATATGACATTTTCATTAATGAGCTTTGGAGGTGGTGGTAGGTGGATTTTATAACCTTTGGACAGAACCAGATAGGTGCCATAGCATTGTTCCAACCTCTCATTGTTCCGACCTCTCATTAGTCCGACGTCCCGTCGTTCCGATATGTGATTGGCTATACTGTATTTGTGTACCATAGAGGATCAGCAACGCAACAAAAGTAGGCTACTGGTCGAGATACAAGTGTCATAGAGAGGAGAGAATGAAACACCATAACCTCCTGTTCTTAACTCTGGGGTCCAGGTTGTGTGGGGAGCTTTCCGTGGTGCTGAACGGCTCCCGGCGGGCGTATTTCTGCCTTGATGGTGCGCCGCGACCGGCTCTGGGTCAGCTGGGAAAGGCTTGAGGCGAAGCAGGCTCACGGCTTATGTGTTTGCCACTTTCTTTTTCATTTTAACCCACACCATGATCTTTTCCTAATCCTAACTAAGTGGTTTTTGTGCCTAAACCTAACCAGACCTTAACCACAGGGTATCATGATGATTTCGGAACAACGGAACAATGGGTTTAATATGGTCGGAACAATGGGCTGTCGGACCAATGGGCAGACCCCAACCAGATAAGCTATTTATAGTCTTTGTGCTAAGTTAAGCTAACCGTTGGCCAACTGTCTCTTTATTTAAAGGAGCAGTGTGTAGTAGGGTTGGGTTGGTATGAGAAAAAAAAAAAACGCATCAAGTCGGTAATACTGGATTTTTGCCACTTAGGGGCGCAATTGACTCATTTAAAATAAAAAACGACCTTAGGACAACAGAGTGACAGTAACAAGTTGTTTCTTTTATTCCTTACAAATAAATTTTGCAGCTTACTCAATCAGTGCAAACAAGGGTTGCCTCCTTCGTCTGGCTCAAAGCCAAAGTGTTGCCATAGTGGCGCATTCTTTGATTTCGTCGAGACTGAATTGTCCGCCATTATTGACTCCCCGTCACTATTAAACAAACTCCAGGCTACAGTAGAGGCGCATGCGCACTCGCATCTCCTAGCTCAGTCCCCGCCCCACCCCCACCCCCTCTCTCAGACACAGGTGCTCACAGACTCGGCGTACTATAAGCGGAGCGGACTCCGTGTAAAAATGTCCGTGAAAAATCCCCGCGATGTGAAAAATACATGCTGAACAGTCTTTTGTGTGACACTGGTGCGCGGAGCGGAGTCTGCGCGGCCGTGCTTTGCGCGCACAGGGCTTGCGGACGTCCACTTTTACCGGGCGGACCTCCACGGCGTCCGCTCCGCGTACGTTCTGCCCGAGTATGCGGTCCGGTCGGTCTCAAAAAATAAAACCCGGTCCAAGCCGGAGTACTGGACTGAATTGGTATTACCGAGAACCGACCCAACCCTAGTGTGTAGGATTTAGGGAAATCTATTGGCAGAACAGAATTGTAATATTTGTTTATAATCACCTGAAACTAAGAACCGTTCTATATTTCTATCCTTTGAATGAACCTTTTATATCTGCATAACGAGTGGGTCCTCTTCCAGGGACTGCCATGTTTCTACAGTCGGCCAGAACTGACAAACCAAACACTGGCTCTAGAGGGGGACTTTCACATTATTTTCTTACCTGAAGGCCACTGAAGGTGGCTGTAAGCAAGAGGTGAGCGGAGGGGCATTCAATTGATTGTAATCTGCAACCTTACCACAAGATGGCGCCAAATCCTACACACTTCCCCTTTAAAGAGACAGATATGAGAGTAGTATCCCATCTTCTAAAGTTGAGCGGTATGATTTGAGGCTGTTTCTGATTTGAAATTTGAGCTGCAGAACTAATTTAAAAGTTGGACGGAATTTTGACTTCATTGGGCACATTTCCCGTTTAGTGCACAGGGGGGATGGAAGACCAATCAAAACACGATGAACTGCTTCCTAACGGCTGTCGGGCGTTAAGATGAATTTCTGACATGTTAGAAATTTTAATTAGCTGTTGTCAGGCTCTTGCATAGTTGAAGCTGAGCCACGAGTCAATTCCCTAAACTGACTTTTACGGTCCTTTTGGGATGTCTGCCTCTACATTATTGTGAACTGTCCCTCCGTTAGCAAACTTCTACCTGCCGGCAGCCCCTGAGCTTTCGAACAAATCTTTATTGACCTGCTAGGTGCCAGAACATCTAGCGGGGGCCGAAAGGCTGTTCTATTTTACACATACAGTGTGAGCACATAAATCGTGAGCTTTGGCTTTATATTGCAGATGATTTACTTGTACAGCGGGAGTTGGCAACATTTCTAAAACAGGCTCAGATCATATGGTGTATGCCCCATTTGAGTGAGTGTATTTCTTTAAATTTCAAACTATTCTTTTTATGCCTCAGCACCGGAGATAGCCTTGGCTGGAAACATTTATTTTGGGGTTGTCCGTACGTACATATGTAATCCATACGTCCGTCTGTCCCTTTCTTGTGAACACATCGCAAGAACGCCTGGAGGGAATTTCTTCAAATTTGGCACAAACATCCACTTTGAGTCAAGGATGAACTTTTTAAATTTTGGTGGTCAATGGTGAAGGTCAGTGTGACCTCACAAAATATGTTTTTGGCCATAATTCAAGAATACATACGCCAATCATGACAAAACCAACAAATGTATAATAGAATATAATGATGAAGTGATGACATTTTATATCCAAAAGGTCAAAGGTCAACTTCACTGTGACATCATAATGTTCTGTATAAAACACTTCTCTTGCCATCACTTAACGTCATAACTCAGGAACAGAAGGGGAGACATTTGGTCAGATGCTGAATTGGTGACACTAACCTTGAAACTGTGCTGATTGTATAGATCTTCTGTGCTGTCAGGGGAGGATGTGTGTGTGAGGCATTCGTGTTTTCATAGACATGGAAGTAAACTGTAAGAGAAACTTGACCAGTGTGTGGAGGTATATAACTGCGGGGTGGTAATTCTTGTTGTTTTTTTTAATAGTTTAGTGAGGAGTTTCTATTAAATGTATTGTAGTGTTAAGTTTCTGCAGAAATGAATGTGATATCAGAACAATGTCATCAAGGCACATTGTGTGTGTTTGTGTGTGACAAGTGAGACCCTGCATTTATAAAACTGGGCAAAATAGATTTCTATATAATGTTGATGCTTTGTGGCTAACATGGGGTCAAGACGTGACTGCAGTCATTGGTTTTTATAAATTATGGCAAAACATGTCCTAGTTCAACATGGGTTTCCATACTATCTAAGAATCTTGGTGAGGAGGCCATGCATTTTTCATTAGGATCTTAAAACAAGGCACAGGAAGGGAGGGAGCGGAGCACTCAATTTGCATTGCAAGCACTGTCACAGGTCCTGCTGTTCCTGCACCCCTTTATCCTTCAGAAACTCTACAGCCACATTACAATCCAGAGCTTACAGGTTCTTAAACAGCACTTGTAAATAACAGCTTATGTACAGATTTACAAAAAATATCTCTGTTACCCCAGACAAAATGCGAGCAACGAGGAGGTACTGAGAGCAAAACGAACCACAGCAGAGACAAACATTCCTCTCCAATATTCTCCATGCCTTATTGTGCCGAAAATCTGTGCAATGCCCAGAATAGTTAGTGTTAGCTCACTGGTTGACATGTTGACACAGTGGTTTGAGTTTCCTTTCTGACGTGGTGTCATCAGCTGATTTGTAGCTGCTCCGACAAGCTCGCCAAACACAGCTCTGTCAGCCTTCAGCAGAGGAACACTGAAGGGAGCAGAAAAACCTCTATGATAGCGCCGCGCTCAAGTCTAAAGCTCATCTCTAGCAGCAAAAGCAAAGAGGAGCAGAGCCCAAGAACCTCTGCATGCACTGCACTGCCTCTGTTGCAGGCTGCATTTAAGAGGACGTAAGCCTAAGAGGTCAGCTCGGATATGGCGTCAGAAGCTAACTAACAGGTTTGGATGGTGTGCCGTCTGCATCGCCGCTGCAGCAGGGTGTGACGCCCGTTTTGGCCACAGTGCAGCCGCTTGTTTCTGTGCTGTCTCCACTGCAGGGGCTCGCGGGAGGAGAAACACTTTGACCGCGTTGTCTCTTCTTGTTCAGTTCTTCCCAGTTGGCCCTGTTAGCTTTGATCATGTCAACCATCGGCTGAAGTTTGGGATTCAACTTGACCAGAGTCTAGATGGAAAGAGAGGAAGGAGAGGATGGTAAGAATGGAAAATACACATGAAATTTAAAAACATAAAACACCATCAGCACGAAAAGCCGAGGCCCCAGTTTAGGGCTGCATCCGTTAATGTGCAGATATTCAGTGTTGTTGAATATCTGAAAAATGACATTAGTTGTGATAAGTAACTATTAAAGTGTACTCAGTTCAGATAGATAGATAGATAGATAGAGAGAGAGAGAGAGAGAGAGAGAGAGAGAGAGAAAGAAAGGAGAGAGGAGACAAGACACTGAAGGAGGATTGTGAGGTGGAGGAGGTGGATTTTGAGTATGGGGATGGACCCTTCTCCAATGGCGGCTGATGTGGTTGCCGCTAATAATGGCACAGACCACTGTTAGTTCTGTTGCCGCTGTTAGCACTGTTAGTGTGGTAGCAAAAAGGCCTAAAAATAATTGTCCTTAAGGTCAAGTTAGAAGCAAAACATGTTTACTAAAATTGAGCAGCCCTGAATGGACTCACTCTGGGGAGAATAGGGCTGTGCGATTGCCTCTAAATTTTATATCGTGGATTGTCATTGCTATAGATTGCCAATACACGATTAAATCGCCGGGGGGGTTACGTCATTGGCACGTGGGGGTTACGGCGTTGGCACGTGTCTTACATCGATCACTACCACTTTATTTTAATATTTTGCATCACATGCAAAAGTGAGCATCTCCGGCTTGTCAGCGCTCCTCACTTCAAGTCGCTGTCATTAACTTTTAACCTGCAAAGGCGGCAGTGCTGCAACATTGTAGGAATTTATGAAAGCCCTTGTGAACATTTCAATAGTTACACATTAAAACAGTATTTATTTGCAATTACTCTATTGAATGACCCTGAAGCATGAGCAAACGGGCTGTGTCACTTCGGATCAAAGAGATGCACCCTGTCACTGTCAGCGCAGGGGTGACAGGGCACCCTCCGCTGAGAGAGGAGAGGAGAGGAGAGGAGAGGAGAGGAGAGGAGAGGAGAGGAGAGGGATTGTAGGTCTGTTTGTAAACGGGGCTTCTCTGACAGTCATGTATTTCCCCAAAAAACATATCTTAATGCATGGTAGAGCGCCGTTTTTTTTTTGTTTTGTTTTTCAAAATCGCCTTGATATCCAGCAAATCGCCTGGCAGCCCTCCAATCGCCAATATACGATTTGATCGCTGATCGTCCCAGGCCTAGGGGAGAAGTCTTGGAGCAGAGTGACCTGGCAAACATTGTGGTGGAGAAACATTGTGATAGGGAAATAGATGTCGTTGGCAGAACAAAGTGTGGTAGAACGCCAAGTATTAAGACAAAGATAAGCACAAGTTCTGGAAACGGCAGGAAATCACACCCATTGACACATAGGCTACATACACATGGAAAGATAGGTATGATGTTTATCTGAGGAGGATTGTAAGAATGTTTGGAGAACTGCTCTTCGGGGCTTCTCATTGTTGCAGTGTTTGAAGCTGTACATTGTGTCTTCGAAAAAATATCCCGCAAAGGCTGCAAGATTGACCCCGTGTCATAAAGAGTCTTTTTTCAACATTAGCACCATTAGCTGCTAGCCACTGGCTCAGCCACCTCCATGTTGAAAACCATGGGCAGACAATAGATATGCTATATATGCTCTGAATGCCATAAAGAGCTCTTTCCAAATAACCTTCCGCATTTTTCAAATATTGGCAGGCATTTATTTTTCAGAAAATCAAATGCTATAGCTCTGTGACGAGATGGTATGATAATATAGAGCAGGAACAGACTAGAAAAGCAGCACATTATTCACCAGACGCACTACAAAACAAATGAAACAATACAGAGAACACGCCGCTACAGTACAATGAAAGCAACATACAGTAGCTAATGAAACGACTGCTCTTTAGAGATTAGACCCACATGTATGACTGAGATAAGTCTCCTTTGTCATTTGTCTGTGTTGAACTGTAAAAAGCAGCACAATCAAAGCTGTCATCCACCATTTTAATAAATTACCTGAGAGACGAGGGGAATTTGTCCCCTCTGTTCTCCTCACATTGTGTCTATTGGATTTCCAGGAAGTCTGTAATTAGTTGTTGTTTCATTAACCCTGTTTCATGTGGAAATATAACATGTGGGCATGACTCCCCCATACCAAAACATTATTCACACATATATAAGAGGAAATAGCCAGCCACTGTGAAAATGAATTAAATAAATAGGTAAGTACACCCACACTGGGGATTGTGTATTGTACGTGTGAAAGGGAAATCAAATGTGTTGTTACATTTGTAGAAAACACAACTAATCACAGCTGCCAATTAACTGAAATTTAAATGCATTTATATTCAGAGGGTGTACTGACTGGTTCATATGAACAATTAAAACACTTGTGTGGGCGGTCGACCAGAACAAAGCTCTATAATGTGGATAAGACATCAAGACTATTTTCTTTGTTAAAACAAGCCCACATTTGCTCATTAAGAATTCATAATGTGTGCTGAAAGGTGTTTTAAAAACTGACTCAAATCTTCATAATATTGTAATTGTTGGAGTTTTTGTTACCCTGCTGTTACCCTGTGGTGCAGAGCAGCAGCAGAGCATGATATGGATTTCCATTCCTGGGATTTGAGATAAGGTTGAAGCCTGACTCTGACTGTGTTTTTGCACCCATCTGGTTTTATAGTGTGTGTAATCCTGTATGGTAATGTAGAGCCGAAACAATTAGCTGGTGATTGGATAATAAGGTTTACATTAACTGGTTCCAACTTCTGAAATGGGAGGATTGGCTGCTTTTTTGTCTTGTGATTATGAATAGGTTATTTTAGGGTTTTGGACTGTTGATTGTACAAAACAAACTATTTGAAGACATCATCTTGGGCTTTAGGAAATTAAGATTTTTCACAATTCTTTGACATTTGTTGTGGTATTTTCTTTTAGATTAGATCAGATTCAACTTTATTGTCATTGCACATATTACAGCTACTGAGAAAACGAAATGCAGTTTAGTATCTAAGAACAGAAGACTGAGGCTACAGTTCACACAGGCTCGCCAAAACTGGACAATATAGAAGATTGGACAAACGTTGCCTGGTCTGATGAGTCTCGATTTCTGCTGCGACATTCAGATGGAAGGGTCAGAATTTGGAGTAAACAATATGAAAGCATGGATCCATCCTGCCTTGTATCAACGGTTCAGGCTGGTGGTGGTGGTCTAATGGTGTGGGGGATATTTTCTTGGCACACTTTGGGCCCCTTAGTACCAACTGAGCATGGTTTAAACACCACAGCCTACCTGACTATTGTTGCTGACCGTGTCCATCCCCCCCTTTTTTTTTTAAGATATGTTTTTTTGGGCATTTTGCCTTTAATGGACAGGACAGCCAGGTGTGAAAGGGGGAGAGAGAGGAGATGACATGCACCAAAGGGCCACAGGCTGGACTCTAACCCGGGCCGCTGCGGCAACAGCCTTGTACATGGGGCACCTGCTCTATCCACTAAGCCACCGACGCCCCGATGTCCATCCCTTTATGACCACAGTGTACCCATCTTCTGATGGCTACTTCCAGCAGGATAACGCGCCATGTCACAAAGCTCAAATCATCTCAAACTGGTTTCTTGAACATGACAATGAGTTCACTGTACTCCAATGGCCTCCACAGTCACCAGATCTCAATCCAGTAGAGCACCTTTGGGATGTGGTGGAACGGGAGATTTACATCATAGACGTGCAGCCAACAAATCTGCAGCAACTGTGTGATGTCATCATGTCAATATGGACCAACATCTCTGAGGAATGTTTCCAGCACCTTGTTGAATCTATGCCACAAATAATTAAGGCAGTTCTGAGGGCAAAAGGGGTCCAACCACAAGGTGTACCTAATAAAGTGGCCAGTGAGTGTATACAGTATGAATAGTATTAACGTTATAAACAGTGTGATCTACTGCTGTACTTGTGTGTTTTGTTTCTATGCCTCTTCACTGGCCACGGCCGTGGCTGACAGAGTTATGTTTTCAGGCTGTCTGTTGGTCCGTCTCATTATCATTAAACACGATATCTCAAAAATGCCTGGAAGGAATTTCGCCATATTTAGCACAAATGTCCACTTGGACTCAAGGATGATCTGATTTAGATATTGGTGGTTAAAAGTTGCGAATTCTGACAAAACGTCACAGTTAAAGAGATGACATTTTATATCCAAAAGGTCAAAGGTCAGCCTCATGCTGACTTCATAATGTTCTGCGAAAAAACACTTTTCTGGCCTTTATTCAGTGTCATATCTGAGGAACACAGGGGGGAGACATTAGGTCAGATACTTAATTGGTGACACTAATCTTGGGTGCCCATTTTTAAAACTGCTGATTATATAGACCGTCTGTGCTGCCAGGGGAAAGATGTGTGTGAAGCATCCATGTTGTAAAATCTGTAGCTTTTTTGCAGCAACATCCATATTTGAAGCATTGTCTATTTTCATGGCCTCATGAGTCTGGACAGAGATGTAAACTGCAACTTGAGTGGTTGGCAGAAGCACTCAAGGTGGTTAATCTGGTTGGATTCTTAATTTCTGATTTTTACCTCAGAGAGGGCAGTCGCAACACAAATTATGTAATTTAACAATTCAGTAAGAGCAAATATAATATTTTCCCTTTTAAATTTTAAGTCTGTGTTACATGTTTGTCACTCTATGTTTTATGTAACCGGAACACCCCTGTCTAGGCAATCCTATAGACCGAACAGTCCGAAGAGAGACCAAAGCGATCCAGTATAGTATGTATGAGAATCATTTAATTTGTAAGCAAAATATATTTTGCTACAACAACCCCAATAACTCGTTGTAACTAGAAACAAAGGGGTTCTGTAAAATAAGCTGATAAACTGACAATTAGGTGCGATCAATAACTGTATGTTACCGCTCACCCTGGGGCTTACCTGCGTTCTGCCCTCATATAGGAGTTGTAAAGGGGAGTAGCCCTAGGCATGGCTCCATATTGGATTCAGGAATGAAATATAATAAACCCATTTACTAAACCCAAAGCACAAAGAAGTTAATAAACTGAATGTCTAATGGGGCAATAAAGATACAATTTTCACTCATCTGAAATGAGGAATTTGGCTCCCACAGCTCCTGTGAAAGAGACTTTTTATCTCAGCAAGGCCCCTCTCTGGTTAGATAAACCTGATAAATCTGAATGATTAATTGAGAAAATTATCTGTAGATTAACTGTTAATGAAAATGTGGTCATCATACAGCTATGATTTTCAAGAAACAACTACAAAAAGAGTTGATTGGACATCATGGATTTGTCTCGTTTGCGAATTAAAAGAAGATCATTAAGGAAAACTAAAACAAGGCTCCTACAGTTTAAAGCAGTGGTTCCCAACTGGTGGGTCGGGGTCCAAAGGGGGGTTGTGGATCCATTCTGATCAGAGATGTGTCAAGTTTGTAAAAGATGCACTTTATTTTTAAGTACAGTGAATTTCCGGCATAGAGATGTGTTTTTTAGGTGTTGTTTCCTGCTCTAGAGTGAGTGACTAACGGCCTATTTCCACCAGATGCGTGTTGGTTGCGTCTCCGCTCCGGCATGGCAGCGGAGCCGATAGGATTCAATTGTAGTCAATGTGTGTGTTTCCACCGGCTGCGGCTGTGCTGCATTCCGGCTCCGTCACAGCTCCGGCACTCCGGAGCCCTCCGCAACAGATACGCAGGACTTCTATTTTTGCCGGACGCCGGAGCACAACGCAGCAATTCAGCACAGAGCAGATCGTGCGGGGCAGGAAGTGGTGCACAGAAACACAATAAAACATCCGGTTAATTTTCAAAACAACGGCAGATCATATTTCCCTGCACTACACCTTGAAAACTACATAATGGGCAGAGGCAGGCCTGAAGTCAACAGGTCAGAGGGTTTCAGACGTCATTTCACCCCGTTAACACCATGGACGAGGAGATATTAATCATGGCAGTGCACCGAGATGTCTTCCGGCGGAGCTGCACCGCTCCGCACAGCAAACGCAGCCGGTGGGTATTGATGGACGGCGGAGCACGCAGCGGATAACCAGCGCTGCCATTCCGCAACGGACACGCATCCAGTGGAAATCCGGCGTAACATACAGCCACTTGACAGAGACAGCAAAATAGCTCGAAGACATGGCCAAACGCAAGTATGAAGTAGAATATATTAGACTGTGTGGACCTTGGCCAAACCAGTTGGGTACAAGTGGTTTAAAGGTCCAGTGTGTAGGATACAGTGGCATCTAGCGGTGAAGTTACAGAACTAAAACCTCTCCCATATGGTAAGCGTGTATGAAAACTACAGTGGCCGACACAGAAACGCAAAGGCGCAAATGATTTATTCATTTTGGGCAACTGTAGAACAAACTGGCAGAATCCATGGAAGAGGACCCGCTCCGTATGTTGATATGAATGGCTAATTCAAAGCTAACGAAAACACGACAATCCATTTTTTTCCAGAAGAGATCAAAAACTGGAAACTTAGTTATGAATATTGTGTACTGCCTCTGCCAGTAGATGCCCCTAAATCCTACACACTGGACCTTTAACACAGGTTGGAGTTCATACTTTTTAAGACTTTTTTAATGCTACTCAGACTAAAATTTTAGACCAATTTCTACAACAGCCAAAATGGAAGAAAAATAAACATTATTGCGACTTCCAAATAAGTTAAAAAATAGCTGCCCACAGACGCCATAATGGGAGATATGATGAACTCACTGTTTTGGTTTAGTTTTAATTACTGGTTGATTTTGTTTTAGCATTGACTGATTTGCTGGATATACGGAGAGTTGCACAATGAAGCTATGAACTGGATTTTCCGTTGCCGCATTCAAAAAAAAGAAAACAAAAATCCCTAAACAAACATTCCCCAAATAAACAGGCCTTTACAAAAACAAAGTTCAAATCAATGAGGTATTCAAGACTTCATCAAACAATAAAAACTAAGATTAACCAAACATACGGCGGTTGAAGACTGTAACCCCGTGGTGTCTTCCATGCTCCACACACACTTTAGCACACATGCCTTTAATTAAGGGCCGTGTCATAGTCGACGCACGCAACGCGAGCAACGCACTTCCTTTCATAGTCAACACAATGAACGCAAGCGATGCGGGCGACACGTGAAATGCAATACATTGCTCGCGCAATAGGGGGCAGCAGAGTCACCGGTATATTCCGGCTAGTTAGCTAGTACTACTATTTTATTAGAGTGTAGGGCACTAGAACTGTCATATAAATGGGGTGTGCCCGTACGGTAAGTTTTTCCTCCTCGCCCGCCATATTTCATACCGGCTTCTTCTGTGAATAACAAGAAGTGGTTAATTTCAAGTACGTCGCTTGCATTATCACCCCTGCTGGCAACGCATGGTATTACACGCGTCGCTGCGTCGCGTATAAAAAAAATGGACAACACATTTTGAGATGCAAGCACGCATCATGGCGGCCACTGCGTCTCGATGTGTCCCAATGCATTCGCGTCTGTGTGCCTTTGCGTCGAATATGAAACGGCCCTAAAAGTTCCCGAGATGCCAGGTCAGGTGGTGCATTAAAGTGACTCAAAAAATAATAGGGAACTAGGACTTGCTAGAAATGAAACATGAACCAACATTAGTTACATAGAGTTGGGGACAGCTTTGCCCAAATGTTTAATGTAACATACACATTACTTTTTTTGTTTCACGGCGGAGACGAGGGTAGAACAGAACTGGGAAATACCTGAAGTTTGTTGGCGAGTTTTCTTTAGTTTGAAAAACAACTTGAATGAAATACACTGAGCATTGTGCATTTGCTTGCACTGTTTTTAGCCATGCTGCAAAGTCTGGGTTAAATAGCCAATTTTGGTTGAATTTGCACTTCCCTATATCGTCCAGGGTACGGTGACAGCTAACTAGCAGACAGAGGATCCTCTGCTTGGAGTATCTGGGCTGGAAACACATTTTGAGTGTTGCTGGTTCCACTATCCTGATCTGTGTGACGTTAATGTCAGGGGCACTCCATAAATTATAGTTGTAGTTATTATTCTGAGATTTAAAAATGCAACATCAAGAAAGACTGTTCAGAAAATTCTACTTTCCATGTCTTAGCATTTTTAGGACTTTTTTTCTGAAAGACTGATTTAAGACATTGTAATACCTATCAAGGGCTTATTTTTAGTTAAATGGATTCAAGGACCTTTAAGACTTTTTTAAGATCTGCAGTAACCCTGAAAAACGTCCTTCTCTCCACAAAATATATCCACATAAGGACTCTGTCATTTGTTCCCGCAGCATCATTATTCCACTGAGGTAGACTGGGAAGGAGAAGAAGAAGAGAGAGCCTGTCATATGGTGGGGTATAAAGACGGAAGGTTATAAAATGGGGGATTAATATTCCACAAAGTAGCGAGCCACAACCAGGAGAAGGAGATCAGCGAGATCAAGAACGAGATCTCTTCCGCCCACGGACAAAAAACCCTGCCGCCTCTGAACTTCCTCTGTTCTCCCCCTCGCAAGTTTAATTGGCAGCAGCATGATCGTGAGCTCCATATCTGCATTCTCCAAACATCAGCCTTTTACATGAGGCGGCGTGGAGACGAACCCCCCACGCAGACAACACACAGCGCTTTGATGCTTTTTATCTGCACTACACAGACTGTAACAATGGTGGCACCAGAGCCCCGCGCAGATAAGCCTGATCTAACTTTTGACACTGATCCTGGGATAATTCAATAGATGCGAAGATGATCTATTGTTTGTTTTCTACTCGTGATGACTAAGAGTAATGTGTTTAATATGACAGTAAAAAGGAAAGGAGGTTTAACAGAACAAAAGCAGAGAAAATCACCCAGTGCTGTAAGACTGAATTAACTGTTTTATCCTTGACTCCCTTCACAACTGTTTGCTTTCATGAATTTATCTTCAGCACGCCTCATCTCTTAACAGACCTGATCTCTTCAGTAAGTCAGCCTGCGTTTTTCTCCCACACAGCAGCTGCTGCCGGCAGTGGGAGGAGCAGGTGAGTCTCTCTTGACGTCATTTAGAAACACACGCACACACACATTACTATACTGGCGAGGACACAGTATAGATTTCCATTAATTCCCTGAAAGATTACCACTAGCTCTAACTCTGACCCCAGCGTTTGCTCGGCTGGGATTCCTCAATAAAAGTCTGCCTCTGTATCTGTGTGTGAGCCAAAACGTCTCAGAAGAAAGATACCATCCTTATTTCATTACTGTGCAGCAAAGCCCAGAGTACACTGTGTTACTGAGGGGGATTTAACCCGACTAGCATCACAGCTCACACACTCCACTTCCTCTGAGCTGTCTCGCAGTCAGAAAGTGCACACTCATTCTGCCGTTCTCAAAAGAACAGGATACGACCTTGAAGTTGTTTCAGAGCTTTCAATAAGAAAAAAAAAAGCATTTCTTTTGCGGTAAGAAATCTGTGGCTGCAAAGAAAAAGTTGAATAGTTGTCGGTGAAAGCTTGATTACTGGCGTCAGTGAAGGGGGGACAATGGCTGAGGAAGGACAGCGACTACTGATGTCAGAGGCGGATGTCTGTGTGTGACAAGCGTGACACAATGAAGGCCAGAGAGTGGCGAAACTTCGAGTTTACCTCGTACAGTGGCGCACAAATTCCATCAATCCACTCCAGCTGGAGCCCCGGCAGCTCGTCCTTCCTGTTTCGATCAAAGATGGCCTGAAATGGAAAAGTCAGAATTTATTTACACCTACATTTGTGGCTGGAGAAACACAGGAGCAATGTGATTCAGGCTCACAGTCCCTAAAGTGCTGCTGTTGCTAAGAAAAGTCTCCCTCGGCTCTCGAGACAAGTGACTTTATTTCCCGTACATTCTCTATTCTACCTCATTCTTCTGCAGCCTGAACTTAAGAGGCTCCACCGAGGCTGTGCTTCAGAGATAGTTACTGGGCTACGACTTAGAAGTTAATATTTAATTTCCAACACCCACGCACACAGAGCGGTAAAGGTTTGACACAAGCGGCAGACCTGAGGCTACCGCATTAGTTATTTCAGAGGGGAGGCAATGTGGCCTGGCTCGATTAGTCAACAGCCATTAATGGTGCACAGAAAGCTGTTGGTTATTTCCCCTTTAAGAACTTGCAACACAGTTCAGCCTTCAAAGCTCCTCAATCAAACACACGCAGTACTCCTCTGTTGTGGTGTTGCAGCTTTGAGGACTGTCTGAATGCGTTATGAATCTTCATTAGGACCAGAGTCTTTCCCTGCTATTATCACAGTGCTATTTTTACCTCTATATGAGATTACAAAAATAAAAAACAGTTTATTACCTCAGCTATCAGCAAGTCAAAGCTTGTAGAGCTCCAAAAACCCAAATGCCTTGTGTGTTTACCACTGCATGAATGGAAAGGTCAGTGTTTGCTTTGAATCCTGTGTAGGAGGGTTTTTTTCTTTTTTAAGAATGATTGTTACGCGGTCCACAGTTTGCTCCTGGCACAGCAGCGAGGCAGCGGAGCGGTCAAGCTGACAATTCACTTTTCTCACACTACGAGACACGAGCTCTCATGTTTCCTACGCAGTCAGTGTGTTTTGGAACTGCAGAGAAAATATATCTCCGGCGTCATCAGCTCGGTGGAGGTCACGGAGGTGAAAACAAACTGCAGAAAGCACAAAACAACCACAGAGACGGTTGGATGTACTCACAGAGGGCGTGAGCTTCAGCTCTGATCTCTCTCTGTCGCCCTGCTCGAAGAACTCGCTGGTCACCAACTCTGCAACCTGGAGAGAAAAGATGCAGAGATGTAGAGCTACAGCCAGCAAGTATTTTCATTATTGATTCATCTGCCAGTTATTTTCTCAACTAATGATTTATTAAAAAACAGTGTGAAAATTGGGCCTGCCACAATTTCCTAAAACCCAAGATGATGGTATCAAATTTCTTGATTTGCCCAACCAACACAGAGAAGACAAAGAAGAACAGCAGATCCTTTAGAATTTAGAAGCCTTGACTTTACACATTTCTACACATTTTCAATGTTTTTCCAAACTCAAAATTCCAGGCTTCCAGGATTTTTCAGACCATATCTGACATCTAAGTACAAATTGCCAGCCCTTGGAAAACTTGGAAAATGACTTTCCACTGTCAAACATCTCTGCCCAAAGAGAAAGTAAACTAGCTAGTCCTACCTATACTTCTTATTAAAATTGAGGTTCTACTTCTAATTTAAAATGAGAACTGAATTATTTAATTTTCACAGCATCTGCAGCTTTGTTTATTCACTGTGTCCATGGAACCAATGATGATGAAGGCAGCCGTAAAGGAAAGTCTTGTCATCACTGCGTAACTCTAGATAGATAGATAGATAGATAGATAGATAGATAGATAGATAGATAGGTAGATAGGTAGGTAGGTAGGTAGGTAGGTAGGTAGGTAGGTAGGTAGATGGATAGATGGGTAGGAAGGTAAGTAGATGGATAGATGGGTAGGTAGGTAGATGGATAGATAGGTAGGTTGGTAGGTAGATGGATAGATAGGTAGAGAGATTGGTAGATAGGTAAGTAGATGGATAGATAGGCAGATAGATGGATAGATAGGTAGACAGGTAGGTAGGTAGACAGGTAGGTAGACAGATAGGTTGATGGATAGATAGATAGATAGATAGATAGATAGAAGTCCTTTCAGAAAGTCATTGTGTACCGTACAGCCATTGTCAGACAAATAAACAGAAAACTATAATAGCACCAACAACAGCAGCACGTTCATGTTCACACAAGCTTAATACTTTGTTATTTGTGATACTGTATACAGTATATATGCTATTCAAATGCGTAGGAGTGTGCGTTCAGTCACCATGCTTCTTGCCTTGCGTTTGATGACATCAAGCTCACTCTGGCTCGCACTCTCTCACACAGTGGTAAACAGTTTGGCTGCACTGACTGCCTGCTCAAAATACCATGAACAAAACTCTGCTTGATCAGTTTATTTTTAGAAATTCTGAATTTTATATTTAAGAGAACAGAGTAGGAGCAACAGTGTGGAAACACAAGTATTTTTCCATATTTGTCTAGACCTGGAAATTACTAAAATGGAATTAAAATGGAAATGTGTTTCCAAACTGCGTAGGAACCCTCTAACTTGGGAATGTTTGGTATTTTAGCTTAAAAAAAGGAATTAAACAATGAATCAGTTATCAAAATAGTTAATATTTTTCCTTTGACCATCTATTAATTAAGCAACCGATTGTTTCAGTTCTAGATGAATGGTTAAGAAATACATTCATGTCATATGTGAGAGTGTTTCTTACCTTGCGTGATATTTCCCAAGGTTTAGTGACAGCACCAAGATCACACGCTGTCATCATCATGGATCTGAGAGGAATCAGACAAGATTTATTTCATGTAGTATTTACAAGATCAAAGATTTAGGAACACTATCTTTGTGTGCACTGTGCGTTACCTGCACATGTCCCTGTGACCCTTCACATTCCAGTTGTACTCTCCTTTGCTGACCAGCTCAAAGAAAGTGTTTCTGTTCCTAAAGGGAAAGAAGACAGCCACATATATAACTGTAAGTGACATAAAATCCACAAGGGGGCGGTATTCCCTAAAAGAAACAGTGTGCAGAGACAGACTCAATGTGCTTCCCGGTAACTGAGTTAGTACACTGGAGTCGGCCAAGCTCAGTGGACATCAGGAGATTTAACAGTTTAATAAGCTGCGCGGTGTTTAGCAGAACATACTCAAAGTAAAGTGTGAGGTCTGTGGCCAGAATCGACTGTTTCAACAGCTGCATGAGGTCACTGTACTCTGTGGACGAGAGGTTGGAGAAGATATTGTGACCCTGTGGAGACACATACAGAAATAACATGATGAAGAATTTCCAAACACAATTTCTAACTTCACACAAAGAGCTTCAGATAAAGAAAAACTAGTCCCTGGATGAATTATTCATTATGTTTAGGATGGGGAGCATTTACTTAACAGAGGGCCCATATTACTTACATGGGTTTATTTAAGAGACTTTTTAAATTATTAATAACAGCTTGACTGTTAAATTAGACCCCTGATAATACTAGCTGATACAGATCATTGGATGAGGATATATACCAGACAGTATAGTGCACAAAATTTACTCTCCGCCATTTAATTAAAGTGTACAAATTCTGAACATTACATATATGCCCTTAAGATTCCACGTGGCATTTGCACTACATTTTGTCAGCAGTCCCACAATACAATGTGTCACAGATAACTGTATATGTATTCAGAATCTGCAGGCAATGGTACAACTCTGCATTCATGTGGTGTCTAAATAATCGGAAAAATGAGTCCCCGACTGAGAGAATTTGCATATATGCTCCCTCAAATCAGAACAGCAAGTCTGGAAGTCAGTGAAAACTCTGGTGCATGAGTTGATGTCATATATGGAGAAACATGGCAGAGCGGACAAATGTAAAAAAAATATAATAATAATGAATTCACATATTGCATGTCAATGTTTTGCCTATGTAATTTGTAATATAGTTTGAGGCTGTGGCCAGTAGTTGCTGTCCACATAGAGTGACCTACATTAGTTAGAAAAGTCATTTATAAGCATTCGTCAGGTAAAGCAATAAAGCAATAGTGGCATGGTGGTGCAGTGGTTATCATTGTAGCCTCACAGCAAGAGGGTTCCTGGTTTGAACGCGGGGTGGAGAACCCTTCTATTTGCATTTTCGTCCCGCGTCTGCATGGGTTTTCTCCGGATACTCCGGCATCCCCCCCCCCCACAGTCCAAAGATATAGGTTAATTAGTGATATAAATGTGAGCGTGAATGGTTGTCTGTCTCTATGTGTCAGCCCTGTGATAGTCTAACGGCCTGTCCAGGGTGTACCCTGCCTCTCGTCCAATGCCAGCTGGGATAGGCTCCAGCCCCCCACTGTGACCCCCAACAGGATAAGCGGTTACAGACAATGAAAATGAGGTGAAGCAGTAGTTTAGTGGTTTTAGGGGATGTACTGGTGCAGCAGCAAGTCTGGGGCAAAATCACTTTGTAATATAAAGCTTCAAACTACTATCAACGTCTTTTGTAAATGCTCTGAACAACAAAATACAACCCATATTTGTAGCATCCGTAATGTCAAAAGCATTACAACTTAAAGCTCCTGAACACATCAAAGTTGAAACAACGACTTCCCAACTCTGGAAATAGGACAATCTGAGGAGCATGTGAATGCAGCATTCGATCATGGTATTGGAAGCGTTCTGGTTTCTGTTTGTAGTCTGAGTAGTATTAATCAATCATGTTGAAGGGGCAGATAATCGGTCCATGTGGAGAGCAAAAGAGACAGAATGCACTGGCTGAAATGCATTCGCAGAATCCATTGGCTATCATCTGACGACAATTTCGCCTTGTATTCGTTTATTTTTCTGCATTCATATGCAAATATCAGTTTATAGAGATTTCCCAAAATCCCAGTACACGGAAAAGGAAGTCTTTCCCCGGTGAAGGAGTCCTTACTGAAAAAGGCCGATTTGCATAACTAACCCATGATGGTGAAAAAAAACCCTGCTCAATAATAAAACTGAATGGATCTGTGCAGGGGAGGAGGGAAGCCAGCAGCTCTTAATAAGTAAGCAACATCCCTCACTTGAGGCTCTCTATCATTAAAACAGGCCTCTCCTCATCATGTATTATACATTCATTCACCACTTAGGCACCCGCCTCTAGAGGACGGAGAGATCCGTCGGAGGAGAAAACAGAAGATGTAGAGGTGACAACAGACAAGGAGCAGAATGAAGGGATGATAACAACCTGCAGAAATTAGCAGAGATCTTCAGAACTAAACGACCACTTTGTTTTCTCCTTTTAAATGCTAAAAGAAGAAGTGTTACGTGCCTGTGATTCCCCTCCATGAGCTCATGTGTTCCCATGAAATATTGAACCAGCGGAGACACAAAGCAGGTCTCACAACTGGAGCGTATGAAGGACGGAGGCGGGTAAAACAGGAAGTGAGAATGACGAGATGAAAATTGAGAGATACAGAGGGAGTGAGTGACGTTTTTAGAAGTTTTAAATAAATGGTTCGTGCGGGCTGGCGGATTGAATCGTGAAGCTTTCCACTTGAATTAGCCACATTATTCATTTATATGCTAATAGGACAGCGGTAGTTCAACCCCAGTATCAACAGAAACCATTATGATATTCCAAGCAAACATTTGTCAGCTTACTGTGTTGTCAGCGCCGCGATAATGAAGCCACTGGAACAAACCCTGCTAAGCCTCGTCTCAGCTGCTCCCTCAAAACGCCTTTAATTACAACTTCATGCAAACCCAGTCACCTGGTAAAATGTCTCTCTCAACCAATTACCACCAAATCTATCGCCTCTGTAATTACATTGATTTGAGGGCAGCATGAGCTATTTGTTTACTCGCTCACATACAGCAGTCATCGAGGCTCCACATGGTTGCCTTGAGGCGTAGTGGCGCAAACTCCCTTCATTTTTTTTATTCATTTAGTTGTCTAAAAAGTAAAGACAGAGATATATAGTAGGTAAGAAACAGCAGTGTGACTGTACCCATTTGACCCAGTCAGGTGTATTGTCATGGTTCAGTATACGTACAAGTTCTTAAAAGGAATATTTCGACACGTAGGGAAAATAAATGTATTTGCTTGTTTGCTTTCTTGCTGGGAGTTAGATGTGAAGATCAACACTGCTCTCATATCTATCTGTTAAATATGAATCTACCACCAGCAGCATACTGTGAGACTGGAAACAAGCGGAGACAGCTAGCCTGGCTCTGTTCTGGTCTGCTGCCAACCTCATGGTGATGACAAGCCTCAAGGAAGTCACGGTGCCCAGATAAGAAACTGTGCAGCACATAACCACCCGTTTAAAAAAGCAAAGCATGTGGATTACCTTTTTGTACAGATGAAACAAACCAGACATGACTTGTTAATCAGTGACCTTCAGAGTAACTGGTTGTCAGATTTTTGTTTTACCGTTGGACAGAGCAGTGTTGTCATGATACTGGAATTTCTAACTTCAATTAGGGTGACCAGATCCCAACCAACCAAATGTAGGGCAAAGAGTGTTTTGGTGTGGGACAATGTGGGACATGTTATCAATGCTGATACATATATTTATACAATGGTTAGTCCTGACCAAGCAGTTTGATTCGACAGTAAGGCATTCCATGAGTGCTGATACAGAGTATAAAATCATTGGGACTTTTAACTCTGCATGTATCACTCCACTTTACAGGTGTTCTGAACCGTTAATTACCTTATCCGTTAAATAGCCTACATTAGGGATCATTGTAACAAACTTAAAGCACAACATATTTCCACAAATAGCATTTGAGTTAAATAAGGAGTGGTCGTAAGGAAGGGACAAACGGAAGTAAAGAAGCCTGGATACTTCACTGAATATCTCCAGATTTGCTTGTATGAAGATGTCGCAATGTGCTGAAATTACTTCATCGGCATCACACGTATGCTACTAAAGCAACTGTTGACAGACTCTTATTCCACCGGTTGCACAATAAATAGAAACATACATGTAGGTTGATACAATGTGTATATTCCACTGGCTAGCCCATCGCCGCAGCTTTGCACTACTCTTACGCAGCGGTTACCACTAATATCTGGACGGTTGCATTGCGGAATCAGTTGAGGTGGTTCGGACATCTGAATAGGATACCTCCTGGCCGCTGGAGGTGTCCCGGGCACATCCCACTGGTAGGAGGCCCCGGGGCAGACCCAGAACACACTGGAGGGATTACATATCTCATCTGACCTGGGAACGCCTTGGGGTCCTCCAGGAGGAGCTGGAAAGCGTTGCTGGGGAGAGGGATGTCGGGGGTGCTTTGCTTGGCCTGCTGCCCCTGTGACCCGGCCCCGGATAAGCGAATGAAAATGGATGGATGGATGGATGGATGGATGGATGGATGGATGGATGGATGGATGCATTGTGGAAGCGTAGCACTCTCCCTTTAGTTCCCCCCGGTTAACACTGTTAGCTCTGTCAGCACTGTTGCTGTCTTTTAGCTATAGAGTTAGCAACATAAGCTGCTAACCGCTAGCTCAGCCGCCTTATATGCTCTAAATTTTACATAGAGTCCCTTTAATAATGAGAGAGAGCAAGAAAGCGCCTCTGGTACCAGTGTGCGGACACTGCAGAAAATTAATACTGAAACCTAGTGTACCTATAATCTAAATTTTTGACAACACTATCACGGAGCCAGCATAGCTATTTCCCCCCGTTTCCAGTCCTTAAGCTAAGCTAATTGTCTGCTGCCTGCAGCGTCATATGTAGCGTACGGACATGAGAGTGGTACCAATCTTCTCGTTGAACTCTCGGCAAAGAAAACAAATTATATTGAACTATTCCGTTCAGCTGTGCTTTTCCTGCTATGATGAGTCACAAATGTCTGCCGTGAAAAGAAGCACCATGTCGCTTGTTCACACACTGCTAGTGCTAAAGTCAGTTGCTCATTTATTAGGTACACCGAGCTAACACTAATGCAGTCTATATAACAGTCCTGCAATAAATTCTCCCTTCATAAAGGTTTTAATGTTAAGTGTTTGTTTGAATTGTTTAAAGAGATGTAAAATAAAATGTCATGTCATCTGGGTGGCTGCAGGTTGTGGTGCTCTTGAATGTCCCCAAAACTCTCATCATCCAGGAATAGGCGGTGTCTGAAATAGCCTGATATGCAATCGTATGTGTTGCACAACATGCAGCTCTCCTCTGTGAATTGAGTCCACAACACCATCCTTAAATGCTTAACTGTAAGTTCCAATAAAAAATGATCACATGCAGCAGTACTCATTAGCAGAACTTTCATGGTAACTGCATTGCAGCAGATATTGGAACATAGTGCACCTCGCTCTGCAGGATCATAACGGCGTGGTTGAAGTGGTGGTGCTCCAGCGTAGCAGAGGTCCCATAAAGCAGAGCAAGGGCTGAGCCCGTCCTGAGACACACATACACAAAAAGCACACACAAACACACACAGGGATCAAGATGAGGTTGATAACATAATCAGCATTCAACACATACTGAGAGACAAAGTCTGGTGTTGAGTCTGTTGTAATTCCCTCTTTGCACTCTGTCGCCAACTTATGGCTCAATAATAAAAGAAGCAGGAGCGCCATAACCTAAACTGCAGCTGAAATTCAACTGTTCAACACTGAATATGATCATTATTTAATGTGGAGAAAAAATACTCATGAGACACTCGCTGAGCCTGGTGTAGTGAAGGTGAGGCATGTGGGCCAGGATCATTTTAAAGTTTTACATGAGTTAGTTTTCAGTCTGTCATTTCCACAGTGAAAATTGTCTGAGCTTTACAAAGTTTTTGTTTAGTTTTGATCTAGTTTCCGTTCCAGTTTTGGTATTACTGTGGAGTCAGAAAGTATGAGGACAGTAATATATTTTTCATTGTGTTGACTCTGTCCTGCAGCACATTGGATTTGAAATGAAAGAATGGCTGTGAGCTATAAGAGCTGACTTTTAGCTGTGGAGGCTGTTCACATCTCATGTTGGGTGAGCATATCACTACATGCTCTCTTCATAAAAACATACAATTCATGAATCTTAAATAAAGAGGTGGCCTGAAGGCAAACAACTCCTAAAACAATGAGGAAGTGAAGACAGCTGCAGTACAGGTCTGACAGAATAGCGATGTGTGATGATAGAGATGTGACTTTAAATAGTCATTGATCACAAAGGATTTGACCCCAATTAGTAAATATAATGACTTCATTTTCAAGCTTATGTTAACAATTATTTTCATGTGCTTTAAAGGTGCTGTGTACATCATTCAGAACATTATGAGGGAACTTTAGTTTTCAACCTGGACTCTATTTTCCCCTGTTTTTGTGTTTAAGTGACAACTGGGAACAATCATGTTTGAAATTCATCCAATATTAAGAGAGAACGCTGCAGCCAGCAGCAGCAAAACAGGCTACAACATCCATTAACAGTGCTTGTTTTTGTCACTGACAGGCTCAGATTACTATGAGTGTATTACAACATTACGGAAAGTACCCTACAGAACAATCTGTCGCTTGTTCCAGGCTGTTTTGTGTCAAAGTCTCGCTCTAAAACCTCGAGAAGTGACTTGTTGCAGGAAGAAAATGGAAGAAACTTAAGTGAGAGTTGCAGAGAGCATTGTAACAATCTGAGCCTATCAGTGGCAAAAACAAGCAAATTTAATGGATGTAAATTTACAGGGTGCACCCTTCCCAGGTGGTTACATTGTAGGTGCCGGCAGCAGCCCTTTCACTCAGTATCCCTTTTATCACTCAAATCGGACCAATTTCAAAAGTGATTGTTCCCACAAGTCACCTGGACACAAAAACATCCCCTTTAATATTGCACCAAACAACTATTTGCTATGTAAAGATTAGAGCTGTCCCTTGACAATTGGAGATTCGAATCGGCAGTCGGAGGCATCTCAATCGACTGAGATAGCTTCAAGTCCAGCATGGTTGTTGTTTTTTTGTTTTTTTTTGGCTAGTCACTGTGCTGTGCAGTGTACCTCAAGAGACGCTTTGGTCCCTAGATTTTGCCGTGGAGTGAGCACTCTTGACTGTCACACTACTCTTTGGTACAAGCAGCTGTGGTCATGATGCAGCGACACAGAGGAGGAAAAACTTTTCACTGTAAGGCTCCGAGATGACATTATCTTTTCTTTTCTGCTTGGAAGTGGTAGATTCACAGCTTATAGATCCATAATACAACCCAGTCCCTGGCAAAAACGTTGTTGCACATTTCCAATCTGTTGTTAGCACAGTTAGCTTGTTTACTATATTACGTGGATGTTGCTGTCACACTGAACGTTCCACTACCCCGTTCAAACTTAAAAATGTAATATGGGGGAAAAAAACATGATTGGTCGAATACTCATATTAAACAGCTGAATCTGATTTGACTTACAAAATTCTCGGGTTGGGTACAGCCCTAGTAAAGACAAAGTAAAATAATGTTGCCCAGAGCAGAGAATGAAAGGGTGCAATCCCAGCTCAGATTCTGAATCATAGCTATGTTCTGAATGTCACATAGGGTTCCTTTAATTGTAACTACATACAAAAAAATGCTATTACTATGCTACAGACATAAACACTTTTTAAATTAAAGCTCAGGGTTCGCATTTTAATCTCATGGTCATTGAAATTCTTATTCTACTTCAATTGTGCTGCAGTACAGAGCCGAAACAACAAAAATGTGTCACTGTCCTGATATATTATGACTGTGCTGTTTGTGGTAACGGTGTTGATTTTAAGATAATAAAGACACACTTTAAGATTGCTGCTTTATAAGCAACGACAGTGTTTCGCAAATAGGGTATGTGTGCCCCTAGTGGGTGTTTGGAGTACTGCAGGGGTTATGTGATTTTTTTTTTTTTTGTTATTTATTTATTTTTTTGTTAATTTAAAAAAATCAGTCATGCATACTTCCTAAAATAGTTGTATCAGTAAATTGACCTTTCATTAAGTCTCACCCTTGAACACAGACTGGCCAATCATAGCGTAGCATCGGCCAGTTCTGATGGAGGGTCAGGATGTGCTCCATCAGCTCTCATGCAATCATTTGAGATTTTCTTCATTCTTCATTCTTCACTATTGTGGCTTTTGAAACTAGTCATGTTCAAATGTTGTGCCCTGAACATATGTAATAGTGATACTTGTGATACTTGCTACCCGGGGAGGTTGAAAGGAGCAGCCGTTTAACGTTATATGTCGTCACTAAGTTAGCACTTCAATGTACGGAAGCGTATTGCATTCACTTGACAAATAAAAAAAGCTCTGTTTTTCTGAGTATAATATATTTATTTTTCTGTTTTTTGGTGTAATATTTTCTGTTTTTTGGAGTAATTTTTTCCCTGTTTTTCATGGTCATTTTTTTTCTGTTTTTCGGAGTAATATATTCTGTTTTTCTGAGTAATTTTTTAAATGTTTTTTCTGAGTAATTTTTTCCGTTTTTCGTGGTATTTTTTTCCTGTTTTTCGGAGTAATATATTTATTTTTCTGTTTTTCTGAGTAATATTTTCTGTTTTTCGGAGTAATTTTTTCCCTGTTTTTCGTGGTAATTTTTTTTCTGTTTTTCAGGGTATTTTTTTTTTCCGTTTTTTGTGGTAATTTATTTTCTGTTTTTCATGGTAATTTTTTTTCCTGAACAAGGAGACGAGATACTTCAAAATCTTGCGAGAAGCTCCCACCTGGCACCTGCAAGTGACCCCTGCATCGAGAAGCTCCCACCTGGCACCTGCAAGTGACCCCTGCATCCATGGGAACTCCTGCTCATGGATGTATTTTGCATCCGTGTTCCTGCTCCTAGACATTTTCAACTACGGGATCAATAAGGGTAAGGCACATGATTAGTTACACACAGGGTATGATAATCTAGCTATGTTTTCGACTGCATCCTTCTAATGTAGGCCTATTGCTCAATGTAACAGGTTAGGTTAGTAACAGGTTGTAACAATGTTAGCTGACAAACATGTATGGGCATGATTTCAGTTGTCAGGTAACCTGTTACTAACCTAACAGAAAAAAATACTCAGAAAAACAGGGCTTTTTTATTTGTCAAGCGAATGCAATAAGCTTCCGTATCAATGAGACGCTAGCCCCTGAAGTTGTACTAAATGTAAAACCATGCTACTTTTTGTGTGTGAATTAAGACCTACCCTGTTTTCCAGGAACAGTTTTGCTCCCACAGTCTGTGGTTGACTGGTTCGCTGTCTTTTGTCTTTGTCGGCAGGTGCTGTAATGGTTCTCTTTTACACTGCTTTAGCTTCTGTCTTTATCTTTTTAACCTGTTTCACTGCTGATATATCCTCTGTCTGCTTCTCGCTGAACTGGCTTTTTCGCTTTCCCCAAAAAAATTATAAATGTTTCTTCAGGGAGCACAGTTAGTGACCCTGGGCTCCATGCTCACTCTAACAGCTTGATGGACCATCATAAAATGACAAAAGGTTTGAGAACCACTGGGTTACAAGAGCTCCATTATGTCCTTTGTCAGCCTTAAGTAATTCAGCACTGGCCAGGTCAACATTCAGCTCAAAATAACGAACAAACTCAAACTATTTTTGACCGTTGATGTGATGAAAGAGCAGATGTAAAAATACACACACAAAAAAAAACCTGATCAACAAGTTTAATTTTGTTCAGCATACATGTTTTCAAGATTTATAATTTAGCCCACGGTTATGTCTGTCATCCACCTAGTTTCCGTCTTGGATTCAGAATCAGTTTACACTAATAACCTCTGTGAGGGCAGAGAACATTAAGTTGAAGCAATTTATTAGTTTAGCTGCTGATCTAAATGTGCTCGGAGTCAGCAGTGTTTACAGTCTCTTCATTAAGCAGACCCTTATATAAGCCTTATACAACTTGCCACTTGACTCTTGCTGATCTGGGCCGGACTGCCACAGACTGCTGCAGGTGGTAAAACACACTATAAACAGCGTGTAGGAGGGAGTGTGTTTATGTGTGTGTGGCAGAGGGATAAAGCGGGAACACTTACTTTGCCTGAAAAGCGTTGTTGGTTCCCCTGTGGTCCAAGTCATGGCACACACAGCCCACAATAAGCGCTAAGATCTCCACCTCTGTCAGGGTCTCCTGGAAGCCTGCCGTCTGATTGGTACAGGGGAGAGAAGGCCAATGAGGAAACAAACACACAGATACAAAGCTGCATATCTTATTCTATGAACCTGTGAGTACATTGAATAAAAATGAAAAACACACAGCAGCAGCATCCGAAAAAACGGTATGTCCCCAGATAGCCAGTGGGACTGCAGTAACACAGTCACACGGGGAGCTTTATGGCTTGGATGAATGGCTTCTGGAGGCCATGTGCTGAGTGAGTCACTGTAGGTCATTGTGGGGATAGCGGCAAAGATAGCACGGCCCTCAGCCCACTCATTAAAACACATGGCAGGAGAGTGGAGGGTCCCAGAACAGCTTACACACTACTATTTCATCTCCCTCTGCCAATAATCAATTCAGATGGGACACCAGGCATTAATGCTGTGCTTGATTAAATGAACAACACTCTGGTGTTTGTATAAGTGTGTGTGTGTGTGTGCGTTGCCCCAAGGACCTGATGAAGTAATTCTCTTGGGGTCTCTATTCAAACAAACAGCTCTGGTTTGGCTCTGCGCAGAAGTGGCTGTTTGTATAGTTAATAATACAATGACTCGTAATTTGAATTTCAACACAAGTCAAACAGAAACGTATCACGTTCTGTCGACCTAATAACATTTCAATAAGCACTAAAGTCTGGCTTGCATTAGCCGCTTCATTCATGCTCCACATTGACTGGCTCGACAACCAGCTGACTAGCAACGTCCAATCATATTCATGTAGGTGTACCCTGCTGTCTTGAACTTGAAGCTTCTTTTACTCTGATACCTTCATGCTAATGGCGTTTGCTGCTGCAGGTCCCTTTATGACCTCCAGTGGAAGAAGTAGTTTTAAGATGCTTTACTTAAATAAAAGTACCAATACAACAATGTCAAAGTACTCTATCACTAGTAAAAGTCCTTCACTCAAATTTCCCCACCATACCTCTTCAAAATTCCTTCTTAACGATGTACTATGCAGACTTTCCAAAAAAGCAATGTGTAGGCTAAGGGGCATGTTTGTAGTCCCCGAATGATAGGCAAATGTTTGCCTACAGAGTTTACATATCACCTTGGGTTCGTCCTTCACCTTCTCAAAATGATCCCACACTTTGGATTTCCTGCGCGACATGTAATTGACTAGCCTTTGTAATAACTGCAGGTACCACCCCTGGAAATTAAGGTTACTTCTCCCTGACTGCTGAGCGTGACCACTTCCTGTGTCTGTCCTTTCACATTAAATTCCCACATCGTCTAGTAAAGTTTCACTTTTGTTTGGTTTCTTTTTGTGTGTTTGTTTTTTACGACTAAGCGACCAATGAAATCTTGTCAACTAATGACCTTTCTGGTCAACTAACGTTTGGAAGACTATTAGGGGGCAGCCCTAGTGATAACACCTCTCTAGTGACAAACTTTGCACAGATACAACACAGTATAGTCAAGGTCAGACATTTTTGGGGACATGAACAGAAGAAAACCACATTTTTTAGTGGACGGGGTCTTTAACTACAATCTAATGTTCGTGTGTGAGAATCCTCCTGGCTGCTAAGGTCATTTTAAGTGTATGAACATCTGCTATAAATTCTTCAACATAAGTGTCTTTGGCTAAACTGATGATCTTTACCGTTAGCATGGCAAACATGCACTGGCAGACGTTGAAGGCATGTCTCCAGTTGTGATAGAGAACCATTCTGTAGTTTTTTCTGACTGTCAGCAGCCATCTGCACAGTGTCTGGAGGGGGAAGACGGAGATAGAGAGGGATGAGCACACGGGTCAGCAGTTGTCACGAGGACACATTAGGATTCGTGTTCTGGGTACATTCAGTCAAGTATTCAAAGGAGACAGACAAAGACAGTCAGCGGTCTCACCTCATAGTCGATCTTAAATTTCTGCAGCATCCCCAACTCCATGAACATCCTCAGAGCGGCCGTTATCATGGCGTCAACGTCCAGGGAGAAGTCGTCAAAGGAGAGCTTATCGATGCCGAGCTCGCAGACCAGGGGAATGTTGGCAGCCTGTATCATCGTGGAAAGAGTAAACATAAAGGAGGGGAGAGAATATGAGTTCAGAGAGCAGGAGAGGATGGAGAGGTCAGGGGATGTTGTGCCACTTCCAGATGATACATGGAAATATGGAGACATGCTAATTAAGACTCTGAGGACTCATTTGGAAGGGGTTAAGATTAATGAGGAAGTATTTCGCCGCTGTTTACTTTCAGAGCTCATTGACGAATGAATCTGTGCAGTAGTAATCATCAGCAGTGGCTTTTTTTCAGTATTATTCAAATAAAAAAATACATAACACACACATGATTCCAATTAACCATATTCATACTGAAGCATCTGCTATCTCTGATGTGGTCCAGTGAGCAGATACGTCTTATCTGCCTCTAGTCAGCATTTCTAACCTGCATCTCATTCCAAAGAGTCACAGCTCTCCTACAAATCTGTGTTGTTTTTCAGTACAGCCATGTTTCTCTTTTGTCTCCCTGTCTCTCCTCTCTAACAGCCACCAGCATCATGTCTGCCTTCACAAATGTTTGCCTGTCAGGTCAGCAGGTATTCTCCTCTCTCTTAATTCACAGCCCCGGGTTACGAAATGTCAGCCAGGTTTGTTTGCCGCTGCCATTTGCACTGCGGTGGAATCCCAGTCAAGTGTGCTCTGCGAGGCTCCGTATGTAGAGCAGTTATGAAAGAAAGTGGGGGGGAAATGCAGGAAGCGGAGAGGGCGCTGGATGAGGGGGCTGAAAGATCACACGAGCACACACTGGAAAGCGGGGTTCCTACTTTGCCGTGATGGCCACAGGGGAAAATCCAACACATGAAAGTGCAGAAAAATAGGTCATATCTATATTTCAGAAGTGTCATGCCAATTAAAGATGTAGATATTTTCACATTTTACTCTTTATAAGTAATGCATTGAGAATGATTGCCTATTGATTGGAGTAATCCATTTCAAATACCACAATTAGTTTATTTTCTTCGGGGAATTCTCGACCCATATTTATGCCTGCGTGCCACAGCAGTTGTTTGGTGGACCTGTAAAATGAAGACAGGCTGCCAATAATTCATTTCTTTAACCATAGATTTTTTTTCTTTCCCATTAAAAGTAATGAAAGATTATTATTTAATTAGACAAAAATATCTTAATTAAAGGGCCCATGAGCTAAATTTCCAGGACTTTACCCCTCTTGTAAATAACAGTTACATTTCGGGCGTCAGAGAAATCTAAATCTTTTTTACTGCTGAAGCATTGCATCATACTCTTACTAAATGGAGGGGTTTAGCAGAATCATAATGGACCTTTGATATTTTAATTTGTCTTAATTGAATCAATAAAAAGCGGAGACATTAAAGGAATGCATTTACGGAAATGATAAAACAATGAAATTATATTATGGCAATTACCTGCGCCAGCAGAGCAAACCTGATGATCACAAATTGTAATCCGCATTGAGAGTGTGTACACACTGCAGTACGTAAAGGACAGACTACATGACTACTCAGAAAACATTCATATGTGTCCAGGCAATGACAAATGACCTGTTTTGTCGTTGAAATGTGACGACTTGTTGGCTCTTTTTCAGCTAACAGGTGTAAGAAATGACTCCACATCCTCCCTCATCCTCTACTTTGAGGAAGATGTATGTTGAACATATTTACTCTGAGCTGCAGCTTTTTGGCAACAATTCTCATTTAAAGCAGAATACACTTTGTAATGGAAACATGTGCTTCTGTGATCTTGTTGTTTGTTCACAGGTTTTGTTTAAAGGAAAAGGCTGTATATTTTTCTTAATGTCAACGAATCCCTTGAAGAGATGAAAATGAAAATATTCCATGTGCGCCACCAGAGCTTGTTATTGATGAGATCGGTAGGAAACTGTTTGATGATGGCATCTCGTTTTCTGCTTGTAGTTTTAATCGTGTAATGTATTTAACAGCATGGACACTTTTTTTTCCTCTTTAAAATTAAAGCTACAGGGTGTCTGCAGGTCTTTCCTCTTTAAAATTAAAGCTACAGGGTGTCTGCAGGTCTTTAAAAAGTCTTAAAATGGGGCGTCGGTGGCTTAGTGGTAGAGCAGGTGCCCCATGTACAAGGCTGTTGCCGCAGCGGCCCAGGTTCGACTCCAGCCTGCAGCCCTTTGCTGCATGTCACTCCCTCTCTCTCTCCCCCTTTCACACTTGTCTGTCCTATCAAATAAAGGCTAAAAATGCCCCAAAAAATATCTTTAAAGAAAAAAAAAAAGTCTTAAAATGTTAAATTAAGTATTACACCACAAGGCCTTAAAAGTCAAATAGTCTTAAATTTGAATTTGTGAGGTCTTAACTACTGCAAACATTTTATCTTATTTAATTTATCCATTGTTTAATTTCTTTTTGTGGGTTAGGGTTAAATTTGGGTAAAATCTGTCTTAAATGCATTAAATTTAACTGTCTGATACTTGTAGACACCCTGTTCTATAAAAATAAAAAGCTGTCACTATATCCACCCAGTAGTACATGAGAAGAACAGTATGTGGAAAAAAAATCATATTCCTTCTTGTAGTGCTTCTGATGGCATTTACTAGAATCCACTGCACGTGAACGAAAGCAACCAATCAGAGCTGATAAGTCTCTGTCAATTTTGTCAATGACTGCTCGTGAACTGCGGCCAAACTGTCAAAACTAGGCAGCACTGTTCAAATACGAATCTAGATTCTGTTACTACATTGCCTCTGTCTTGCCTCAAATATTAGCAGAAACATATTTTAGTGTACTGTTTAGCTGTAAAATGAGAAAGGTTGTGACCGGCCACGATGTTGGATACAGTCAAGCCAAAACCAAGCACCGTCCACTGGAGCAAACTTTTTCATCTAACAGCTAAACAGTACACTAAAATATGTTTCTGAAAACATTGAGGAATGAAATAGGCAATGCAGTAACGGAATATTTATTAAGATTTGATCAGCGCTGCCTAGTTTGATAGTTTGAGCGCATTCCACAAGCCAATATTAACATGATTGACAACTGCATCAGACTCCTCGGCTCTGATTGGTTGTTTATTTTACATGTGGTGGATTCTTGCAAAAGCCATCAGAAGCACTATGTGGAGGCCAAGGAGTATGATTTTTCCCCCACAAATCATCTGTTTACTGTACTCTTGTATGTAGCGACAGTCTCCGCAAATATGACAAAACGTTATTTTTATATAACAGATACCAACTGTAGCTTTAAGTTTGATGGGTTAGCAAATCTGGGGAGAAAATATTAGACAATATGATCGAGACACAACAACGTAGAATTTGAAGTCGTGTGTGATTTATCCTGGCTTTATTTAGTATATCTCCTAACCTAAGACAGTAATGTTCCTACTGTTAAAGGATGTGGTTTTGAGAACAAGCATGAGATGTGACTTTAATATCTGTGTTGAGCTCAGAGTGTAGAAAACTGACTACTACTGTCAGTACTGAGAAAAGCCGGGCTTGCTGAGACAAATGTAATGATGATAGCAGTGAATATCTGTTACCTTGAATTTGTCAACTTCAGTCTTGGAGCAAGTGGCATGGTAAGACAGAACCTGCAAAATAATGACACAGTGTCACTCAAAGTATTTTTCAAATCATTAAAATAACCAGTGGGGCTCTGAAAGAGAAGCTACGGCTGAAAATACTGCAGACAGCTTTTTTCAGTGGATCTTCCAGATGAGGAAGTTGACACTCGCCTCTAGAGCAGTCTACAAGTGTTGCGATGTCAGCCCCAATTCCATCGCTATGTTCCCTTCATTTCCTGAGAGAAATACCTCACACAGACCTCCAGTTGCTTATTTGATCATAAATGCTCATGTTTATTCAGCGCTGCCAGAAGCAATGCATCTACATATTAGTTCATTCTGTGCCTCTCCTTTTAAATGTTATATCTCTCTGTTCTCTGCTTCTCCTGTCTTAAAACAGAGTGGTGCTAACTACTATAATGCACCTTAAAGCTCCCCATTGTAATGTAAGGACGTACTGTAAAGGCTGGGTAGTGCTGAATGCCTACACACTGCAGGGCAGATGAGGGATTGCTTTTCACTGCCTCTCATTAATTTTCAATAAAACCTTTGTGAGAAGGTTATCTACAAAGAGACATCAGCACTTTTTTTCATGCGTACATTCTTGTGGAAATATGAGACTAAAACAGGAGCCAAGCACAAATACCCCTGAGAGAGAATAAGTACGAAGAGGTTTTATATTAGCCATGCAGCAGCCGTTGTTTCCAATGACTTCTGGGTAAATGTTTCAGCACAGAGCGTATGTTGACTGGAAAGGAAAATAAAGGCACCGTAACAGCTAATGGAATACAAGAACAGATAGGACACACAGCGAAAAATCATCCGAGGGAGGGCATGAAGCTGACACAAACACAATGAGCATACAGGCATGACAAAAGGAAACTGCAGTATAAAGCAGGAGCAGAGCAGAATCAACTTAAAGGGATAGTTTTGGTCTTAAAAAGTGGGTTGTGTGCAGTACTTATCCATCGTCAAAGTATTACCTACACACTCTAAAAAATTATTCATTTGGTTAGTGGATAACACTTAAAATAAAGACGTTTGTTTCATTAACATGTTTTAGTCAGTCGACAGCTTATTTTCAATAGGATGGAATTAAAATAAATAAGTTAGAATATCTTAAATAAAATAATTTGACCACTAAATATCAAGTTAATTCAACTTAATTAAGTTTTTTGAGGTCAAAGCAAATCATGTTGGTTGTACTAAACTAGCTGAGTTTGTCAGATTATAAAAGACTCATAGTATTAACTTTATAAGGCCTTACCTAACTTTTTTTAAGCTGAACTAGTGAATTCTTTTTAGAGTGCAGTAGATAAGGTCAGCATACCCCCAGTTTGGAGAAGGAAGCTGGAATACAACACGGAAGCTTAGCGATATACTGCTGTGAATGGGGTCAGCAACAAAATGTAATTTAGCCACCTAAAGAATGTAAGTGTACACTATATTTAGAATATTTTCACCACTTTACTTTGCTGTCAGACAGCAATTTCTGATGGGAAACTGAAGCTATTATATTGCTCTCTTCAAAGCCAGGCCCCATGAAGAAAAACAGCGATTTAACATCACTGAACACAGGAGCTGCTGGTCTACCGCTGCCTCCATCAGTTTTGATTGTGTTGTTGTGTGACTTTGGTGTTCGAAGGGAACAGTTTTCTTCCAGTTTGTTTTGCTGTCAAAGCTAACGTTAGCTAATGCGCTAAAAAGTTAGCATTGCAGAGAAATCCAATATTCCTCTTAATACCTCCCCAATTTCTGATTAGGTGGACATGATAACCCTTAATACACAATGTTATTCATTCCTACAACAGGAAATACTTTTCGCCTAACCTGATATGAATTGTGTGCTGTACATACGACCAATTGTGATGATCGCCTCCATCCAGTCCTTTTGTCTTATTACATTTAATCATAGTTGTCTTTGTTTTTGTTGACGGATAGTGGCGGCTGGTATGTGATAAAATATAAGTTTTGAGCCATGACTCCTTCTAGCCTACAGCCCTGTGGTGGAGAGGCGTGTTTTGCCTCCAGCTAACAAACTAACGTCATTGTGACATTGGCTCTAAAAGAGTCTATATAACAGCTTCAGTTACCCATAAAAATCACTCACTGGGCAGGGTAAAGCACTGAAAATATTCTCAATATATTGTAACTTAAACTGATTGTCATTTTTTTTTTTTTTTTTTTTTAGCTGACTAAAATGTTTTGTTGCTGCCCCCATCCTTAGCAGTGCATTGTTTCTTTTCTAGGTCAGTACTCCTGTCTGCTTCTCCAAACTGGGGGAGTGTTGACCGCCATCTACTGTATGTAATACACTGACTATGGATAAAAACCTCATAAAATGACACTTAAAAAAATCCTACCTATCCCTTTAAGTCAACACTGTGAAGCCGCATTACATTTTGCATAGTAATGTTTTGTTTTGTCTAAATTAAATAAGGAAATAAAAGATTTCTTCTTCAAAACATGGAAGAAATCTTTATTTTCAAATAGTGATGTGAGGCAGGAAATCAAACGTGTTCTTACATCCAAAGCCACAGACTGCTTGGCCCAAGATTTCTTCACCTGGTCGTACATGATGGTGTTGTTGATGCCCAGTCCACAAAAGATGACAAACGCCTGAGAAAGCAACAAAGAGCACACACACTCAGCTACAACACTTTCAGATGCACCCACAATCTACTGTATGTTGTAAAGGAAATAGAAGCAGGGGTAATACTTCAAAGAGACGCTGGTCTGCGTCATCGAATGGTTTCCCATCGAGCCTGTTCAGCACTTGGGCGACACCTGTTACACAAACATACAATAGCAACGTAATGTTTAAGCTCCTATATAGGCACGACTCCAGCGCATATAACCTGCCTCCAATTAAAAGAGGATCAAACCCACACACTCAATGTCATCGACTAATGTGCATTATTAATGGAAATTAAGCAGAGACACAACATCCGATCACAAAATTAGTATGTAACAAGGTTATGCAAAACAAAGAAAAAATCCGGCACTGGTGAAATTGGCATTCAATTAATGTTATCTATGACAAGACATCGTTATCATCCACAATGCTGCGTTGGCATTGAAGCCTTTGTATGTGACAGCAGAATTCCCTATTTAGATGGCTCCTCTCATCATCTAATTAAAAACAGGGGAAGGCTTTGTTGATAAAGCATAAACATTTAATTGATAGAGACTGACGTTTATTGTCGCTGAGAAATTATGCTAAAAAGTAATTACACAATACATTACCATCTTTATTTATCTCTAGGAGGTCAAACAAACCTGCCAAAGTGACATTTTAATTTCAGTGTATGGCTGGAAATCCACAGAGGAGAATCTGGATTAGTACTGTAGCCATGAACAATTTTCATTATGGCGTCATTACATTTAAAATACAAGCCTGATGTTTTCTCAAATCTATTATTGCTCCCTCTGTAATGAGCGTGTAATTTGTGATGAGTTGCCGCATAGGTGGCCCCAAGCATAAGTGAACTAAATGGCTGCTCAGAGCCCCGTGGCCACCACATCATATTTAATACACCACATTCCTGATGTCACGGGTGTTTCATAATCACAAAAAACACATAAAGTGGCAATAATCTGCAGCTCCATTACGAACTTTTACATAAATTACCCATGTGTTGTGTCACTGAGTTGGGAGTTGGAGGATGGTATCAAATTTTGTATTTTCCATATCCATAGTTAGTGTATTCCATACGGTAGATGGCAGTTCACGTGCCCCGACTTCGGAGAAGCAGGCAGGTGTACCACTGTAGAAGCTCAGTAATCTACAGTTGTAGATGGGGGCAGCAGCAAAACATATTTTGGCCACTTTAAAACAATAAGTATCAGTTTAAGTGTACGCCAAATTTATAATATTTTCACCACTTTATCTTGCCATCAGACACCTCTTTCTGATGGGGTACTGAAGCCATTATTGCTAACTCCAAAATCAACAGACCCCATTAGCAAAAACAATAATTTAAGGCCCAATCCCAATACCCCCCCTTGTCCACTACCCCTTAGCCCTTGGCCCTAGCCCTTGCCCACTACCCCTTGGCCCTCAAAATGAAGCAACGAGGGGTAGGGGTTGAAATCTTTCCCTAGGAATTGGAACACCACTTACTACGTCACCGCGTCAGTTACGTTCACGCATACGTAACTATTTTAAACAGAAACCTGCGAGCCATCTACATTTCCAACCGGCATCTACAATGAAGTCTCATTCATCCTAACGTTACCAATCGCATTTGCATTATTCATCATGCTTCGTTTGATGAACGACAGACGGCAGGGGACTTCTGCTAGCTAGCTAACCAACTAACATTACGAGGCAGCATAGTTATTCTAGCTGGCGTGTTATCGTAATGTGAAAAGTCCGACAATTTTGCAGAACAGGACAGATGACAGATGCCAGATAGTGCGAGCTAGCTAGCTAGCTAACCAGCTAACATTACAAGGCAGCATAGTTATACTAGCTGGCGTGTTATCGTATGTGAAAAGTCCGACAATTTTGCAGAACAGGACAGATAACAGACGCCAGATAGTGCGGCCTAGCTAGCTAGCTAACAAGCAATCTGACGACGGTAACGTTAGCTATGTATGAACTTTTTTCGCCGTCTCTTGCTCGGTGGTAGCCATGGCGACGTCTACCCCTTGCTGGCAAGTCAGCATCTGAAATCCCTCGCTCCGAAGGGCTAGTTTCATACCCACTACCCCTCGTTATGCCCCCTACCCCTACACGCAAAAAGAAATTGGGACACCACTACCCCTCGCGGGAACGCCCAAATGTAGGGGTAGGGCCAAGGGGCTAAGGGGGGGTATTGGGACAGTCCCTTAGTGTGCTGAACATTGGAGCTGCTGGTCTACCACTGCCTCGATCAGTTTGTTAGTTTGTTTCACTGTGTTTCTTTGGTGAATCTGATTGAACGCGTTTAAACAGCAAAGTCACACAATAACACAAACAAATATCTAGGCAGTGATAGACCAACAGCTCCAGTGTTCAGCAAGGTAAAGGCACGGTTTTTGTCAATGGAGCTGATTTGAAGAGAGCATAGATAAATTGTTGTCACAAACGGCGAGGTAAATCAGTGAAATTTTTCTAAATAAATAGTCCACACTTAAACGGATAATGATTTTTTTTTTTTTTTTTTTTAGGTGGCTTAAATATGTTTTGTTGCTGCCCCCATCCATAGCAGTACTTTGCTTAGCTTCTACTCCTGTCTGCTTCTCCAAACTTGGGGCGTGCCGACTGACATCTACTGTCTGTTATACACTGACTATAGGTAACCTCATACAACCCCACTTCAAAAAATCCAAACTATCCTTTCAACTCGATAAGGAATTATACCAACCAGCCTAAACTCAAAGTAATACAATAGCCTAGCTGTTAATCATAATGGGACATGCAGTTTGTGTAACAACAAATGGCGCTGTTAAGTAAGGGTGCTTTCACACCTGCCCTGTTTTGTTCAGTTCAATTAAACTTAAGTTTATTTTCCTCCTAAGTGCAGTTCGTTTGGGCAGGTGTGAACACAGCAATTGCACCTAAACAACCAAACCGAGACGTTCTTGAAGATGTGGTCTTGGTCTGGTTACAAACAAACTCCGGTGCAGTTTGTTTGTGGTGAGAATGTGTCCCAATCTTGAACCAACCGAACCAACTGAACGAAACGTTCACCTTCCTCTTCTGACTTAAACCCCAGAACTACTGCTTGCACCTTTATTACTGAGGCAAGTTCTGCATCCACCTGTTTTTTTTCTTGTGTAATATAAAGAGACTACAACTTGCTTTTCATTGTGCAACCCTGTGTTGTAGAATGACAATAAATGAACCTTGAAGTGCTAAAATGATTTTACTCACATTTGATATTTATCATTAAACTTCAATGTTGTTATAGTGTCAACAGTATTTCTTGCGGTTACGTTTTGAAGGAACCGACTGTAACCTTGGCGGATGACACAAGGACATTCGTTTTCTACCTGAATGTATCCTTGGCTTGAGAATTTCATCTCCTGCTGCTTTGTTTGTATAATGTTTTTTTTTTTTCACTCCAGATCCTCAGGTGCCACCCACACACACTGCATTTCTTTCTCCCCTCACTCTCTTTCTGTTCTTCTTCCTCTTCCCTCTCCCCTCCCCAACAAATGCACTTACACCTACGCAAAAAAAAAAAAAAGAAGCGTAAGCACACACAGACATTACGCACACACAGACACACACACAGGTCTTAACCAACCATCTGCGGCAGATATGCTGATCACTTTGCACTCAAATATAACTAATGACTTCCTGCGTCAGATCTCAGTGGACCGAGAGGAGGTGCTATCATTGCTCCTCCCTGCAATATCCAGCACCAAAGCCGAGACGAGAGATCAATGATTTATCAGAGTGTCAGTGTGGTGTTGGCCTGGGGCTGATCCACAAACACAAAGCACACAGCCAGAAGAAGGGAACTCCACCTCCAAGCGTGGAGTGATGCTGCAGCGTGGGTCTAATCACACACATGCAGCCTCAGCTGAACACACGCTCAAGCTCCCCTCTCCCCTATTGTCTGCTATGCAGCAAAAACGGGGGGAAAGAAATTTGAAACCCACATTATGAGTGCATGTGGATGCTATATGATGCTGGGACTGAATATACAATATATCTGTGAGGGGTGGGACAAAAATCACTTTAATTAAGTGTAGTGATTTTTCTTTTTACGATCTTTAAATCAATTTTTTTAATCCCTGAATTGATCAAATAAATGTGAAGGTGCAACGAAGTTGCCCCTTTTATTGTGGTAATATAAATCACGTGACGTCATATCAAGTGACGTTTTAAGAAGAACAAAGCCATAGCAAGAAAGCAGAAAATGGCAGACAGTCTGAGGACATGGACCTTCAGCTGCTCCAGTAGCCACTTGTATTTAGCCAGTTCAGCACAAACTCCCCACCAGATCAGCAAACTTTCTGTTGCTGCCTTTACACGAATTAGACCCTGCCTGCCGTGACCCCCCGCACTGGGGTTTGCATCAGCTGAATTTGAGTTGCTGCAACTGTCACTGAGGGTCCTACTCCGGAGCTTCCACCCACTCTCCCTCCCAGCAATTTTTATTCTACTGGCAGAGAGTGAGGCAGAGAGTGAGGCAGGAGGACCACGGGGTGCCCGAGCTAGCTAATTCTTGTCTCATTTGTGGTCTGATGACCAGAAAAAAAGATCAAGAGCAAAGAAATAAAAAATACCCTTTTTAAATACTAAAAAATACAAAAAATGTTAAGTGGTGGTCAATGTTGATATTGTGACAGACGTCACAAATAAATCAGTGTATGGGAAACACTGCATGATGAGCAGAGACAGCTAAATGTAACAGTTTATGATAACTTTATAAAGTTTTTTTTTTTATTCATTCTATTGTACATGCACATTTTGATCAAGTAAGTAAAGTGAAGTTAATATAGCACATTTCACAGAGCAAGGTCACAAAGTGCTTCACTGGAGTAAAATTGTTAAAAAATAAGACCATAGAAACAGTTAACACTTTATTTACCATTTTCTATGCAGTGTGTGATGCTGCTGAAATAACAGAAAGACTGACTGACATAAAACGTGCATGTTTTTTGTGTCTTTATATGTCTCATTATATAGAGTCTAGGATTTCACTTTTTCCCATGTCTAGTATTAAAAAAATTAAAAAGAAACTCCTTAATTGGATATATTGAATGGCAATACTTAAAAATCGCAATACATATGGAATCAGCACCCAAGTATTGTAGATCCAGAGATAAGCAGCCATGATATCTGCATCAAAAAGACTATGATCAATAACATGGACACCTGCTTCAAAGTTGTGGAAGCAGTTTGGGGAAGGCATTTTCCTGTTTGAACATGAAAATGCTCATGTTCACAAAGCCAGCAACCTAAAATAGAGTTTTCAGAGTTCCGTGTGGAAGAACTCGACTGACCTCGACCTTTGGGATGAACCAAATGCCAACTGCAAGCCAGACCTTATTGCCCAACATCAGTGCCTGATCTCAACAAATAATCACATGGGTGTGATAGTCAGGTATCCAGCCGTATAGTGTATTACAGTACCCGAACTTTAATACCTTTTAAAACACGTGCAAAGTTAAAAGAAAAATAGGATTAATATACCTAATGAAAACCTTTAGTACATACATCAATAAGTCAAAGAGAAAAAGTGGACTTACCAATGATTTGATGGTTGCTGTTCCATATGGGAACACAAAGCACAGAGCGGATGTGGAAGTCCGAGAATTGGTCTGCCTAAAAAGAGAAGGAGTGTGAATACAGTATAAAATGAGGATTACATCCATCTGCATAAAACATTTCCTTGCACTGTTCTCTGAAGGTCTGCCTCTAAAGCTAGGGTAGGCGGTTTAAATTTGGCGTCACTGTCCCAAAACACCATCATAAACTTTGAGCATATTGTAAGTCAGGTGCACTGAGAGAAAACTAGACTTCTGAATCTCCCATTGGCTTTGTTTTCAGGCAATCTAGCCCATGAAGGGAGACTTTGGCCAATCACAGGTCATTTCAGAGAGAGGGCGTTCCTATTGGCTGCTCTACAAATGCAGATGGCGTTTCTTCAGTCTCTTCAGTGAAAGCATGATTCAAGGTCTTGCAGTGTAAGTAGCTAATCTAGCACTGGCAACAACTGCCTTTACCACAGAGCAACCCAAAAAAAGAAAAACAAACTTATCAAAAAGAGAGGCTGACAATAAACAAAATAAAACACGTGTGAAGCATTTCAAAAAATTGAGGGACAATGACGCTAATAGTTTAGCCTTCTGCTAACCGATGGAGGTGGACACCCAGTCAACGGCCGCTGTTACCCGAATCCAGCCAACACAGACCCTAGCACCAGGGGACTGTACTGCCCTGCTCCTGCTGGATCAGCAAACTTTCTGTTGCTGCTGTAACACAGGTTAGACCTGGGTCTGCCACTGGCTACCACCCCACTGGAGACCATCTCCAGAGCTGCTGCATCTCCTCACGGCAGAGCAGTCCACGACGGTGGGGAGCAGGGTGGCTGGCTAGCTATTTCTTGTCTCATTTATGGTCTGATAAACAGAGAGAGCTCTTCAGTGAAACTGGATTTATTGTAAATTGAATCCACGTCAATTTATGGGAAACCCTGGGTTACTGTATGAAGCATGTGCATAGGCCTGTGGTCATCTGGTGGGAGGCTTTGGACCATGGACTGAAAAATAATGGACGGTGATACCATGATGTTGCACATTGGTTTGTGGACTCCTGTTTTGAAGTCATCTTGGTTTTTTGGAGCCAGAAGTGACCATATTCTGGCGAGAGGCTGGTGATTTGTAGGAGCAAGACACACTCTGAGAAGCAGAGGACACTATTGGATGTTCTAAATGGGGATATAAGCTGTAGAGGCCAAAACCTTGGGGGTCTACGGGGATTGAGTTGCTTCCAGAGCCAGCCTTAAGTGGCCATTCAAAGAACGGCTGTTTTTGGCACTTGTATGTTGGCTTTATTTTCCAGCCACGGAGGCTGCTGCTTACTTAGGAGAGAGAGGGGAGAAGGACGAGCTGCAGTGGGAGGAAATTTTGTTTTTGTTTGTTTTTTTGGATTTAAGAGGAGATACTTCTGCCTACCCCAGCTTTAAGTATAAACAGACTGGGTATTAGGATCTCAAAACTTCCTGATTATCAACCCACATTTTTAAATATGACAAAACAGGTGAATGAATAAATTACAAAAATAGTCTCTAGTGCAACCTTTCATGTTTACTTGCTCTTTAATCTGTTATTTTTATTTTTAAATAACAATTTTACTCATTTAAAACTGTTTCATTTAGAATTTAGAATAGAGCATCAAGCACTGATGCATTTGAGACATATTCAAAAGATATGTTTATATTCTTCAAAGTTTGAAATTAAGGATCTCTTCTGAAACTCAAGTATAGTATTAGCACTAGTATTGGAAAATTTAAAACGATACCCTGCTCTCTATACAGAGTACTAAGTATGCATACATGCCTCACCTCTAATGGAAGAGCAAGGCTATATGGAAGTATAGTAAGAACCCTTAAAGCACTTGAAAAGCGATACACAGTAAGTTCCCCCCTCCTTTCATTGCAGTGAGAGCCTGCTGCTAGCTTTTCCACCCAGTACACATTTTACATTTCTCTGTCACTGCTGCTTAAGGTTGACCATGTCAAACTTTTGCTGCTTGCCACTGGATGCAGAGCGGACTGCTGTGCTAGCCACTGTGGGACTCTGTTTAGATCTACACTGCATCAGCACTGGCCGCTGTGGTTGTGCTTCCTGGTTTAAAAGGGCCTTTATCCTACGGAGATCAATTAACAGCTGACAAAATGGAAAAATTAGTAGTATATAAATTCGCACCATGTGATGCCAAGAAAACAAGAAACAGTACTAGGTCAAAAGTTACCGGATTGGTCTTGACGAAATTTCCAAGAGGCTTCATCAGTTCTACTGACTGGCAGCAATAGTGTAGTTCGGTAAAGAGAAAATAGTTCCCACATGAAACTGCTCACAACAAGGTCTGTGGATTATCTTGAGTAATCAGGTCGTGATTTCTGGAAAGAGACATTGCTGTTGAGTTTTTCAAATGTACTTTTTTGGCGCTTTGATCACCACAAGCTGAGTGCCATCTAGTTCCATTACATTCAAACAAGGCAGACATCTCTATGACTGATATCTCCAATACTTGCCAGCTCACACCAAAATAATCAAGACTGATAATTGGCACCACGGGTCAGGAAAAAAATGTATTTCTGATTTGGGGGTGATTTGTCCCTTTAAAGGACAGCTTTTTGTATCTTTGTATCAAAACAATGTGTGTAGTATGTGTGAATGAGCTGTGGTAAATTTCCCTCCATCTCTCGCCTGGTGAAACTCCAGATGACAAATTGATACAAAACATGTATTTCAGCAGAGTTTCACTGGCACTTGGGACTGTTGCTTAAACTACAGGTTGTACTTCCACATTTTCATTTTGCCCGCCACCCCGCGGAAACAAAAAGTACAGAAGCAGATTAATAGACAGAATTTCTCTCTCTCTCTCTCGAACACAGACAAGAACCAGTAAAACTAGGCAGTGCTGATCGACTGTAAATCATGACTATGTAATTGCATTACCTATTTCTCACTTAAAATGTTTTTAGAAACATATTTTAGTGCTGTGTTTAGCTGTAATAGTGAACGTTTGTAAACAGGAAGTGGGCACCATGCTGTTTCCTGCACAGTGATAATGAAAAAAACTGAAAAAATCTGGATCAAACAGTAAAACTAGGCAGCGCTGATCAAATACAAACCAAGATTCTGTCATTGAGTTGCATATTTCTTGCCTGAAATGTTTTCAGAAACATGTTTTAGTTCACTGTTAAACTGTAATACGAGATCGTTTGTTACCAGCTGGCCGCCATTGTTTCAAACGGACGGTTATGCAATATGTCACTTCTTAGTTGGAGTGTTTATTGGTCTGGTGCGGCGCAGTGCATTCTGGTGGTTGTAGGTTCTCCCTCTGTTTTCTGTGATCATGTAGCACCAATTTCAAAATTATTTTGCACCTTTCTTCTGCAGAGACATCCTAGTTTATTAAAAGCCCACCTCTCCAGTGGTGAGATTCTTCTTTAAGGTCACATGACAATCATGTGAAAGATCAGAGCCCAATTAATTAACATGTGGATTGTTATGAAACCATGTTGAATTGGGTGTAAAGACAGGAGCTTAAACTGAAAAACAGCTCAGAGATGGATGTTACAGTTTGACTTCAATGGTCTCCTTCATCTCTGTTTTACACCATCTGTCTAACCATCAAAATGCATACTTATAATGCCCTCCTGACATCACCCCTGAGGAAGTTCCACAGCCATTAATGAATCCCATGTGACCTCATTGACTCGCCTGTGACATCGACGTGTGAACATCCCAAAGAGGATTAAAATCCTAGCTAGCTAACTAATGCTAGTTAGTGGAACTGAAGTGAAGCATCTTCAAAACCAGGCAGTAAGTCTAGCTTTGATTGAGCACTTCTAGAACTGCTACGACCTGAATGATAATCGTCCCATGCATATTTCATGTCGGTTTGTTCACATGGATGTCAAATTTGAAAGGCATGTCATTGTGTGTTTACCTCAGCATCAAAGCGAGGATCCTGATAGGCATCGCTAATGTTCACGGGGAGTCCTGTGGAAGCTACCAGCTCTGCGATGCTGTTGTTGATGAGCCAGTCAGAGTAGGACGATTTCTCCATGCTGTCTTTGAAACTAGGGTCAGACAATAAGAGGGGAGGATTATGAAAGAAAAACAATACTGGGCCAAATTTGCCCACTTGACTTTTTACTGGAGAGGTTTGATTCTGAAAACGCATTCCTTTAGCTGACAACTTTGTCATCATAAAGATAAAAACTTTTAGTATAGTCAAGAAAAGAAGTTTTTATTCTCTTTCACACCTGAACGCAGCTTATGAAGTAATGAAAAGTTAATTGTGCGGTTGTCTTCCTCATTGCCAAATACCCCCACACTCTGCCACAGAAACACCTGCATCCTTGCACACACTTCCTATTCCCATTTACTGCTGACATTTTACCTTCAAACACAACAAGGTAAATGTTCAGTGTGGCTGGAACACTGGAACAAAGATGGAGAGACACTGATGTCAGATCTTTTGAATCCCTTTTGATTGAGTGACACAGCTGTGTGTGCGGCAGGGGGTAAACCTGTCTCATCCCTGTCTCATGTCTGTCATTTAGCTGCCACAGACACACTAGCAGCACTGTACACTCACTCAACATTATCCTCCCCGTGGGGGCGGCAGGGTATTGTAAGGCACATTGGAAATCCTACCGTACGCTCGCCTTCTGACACCAAATTTATTCACCCAATTACACACGTGAATCTCGCACAGCGGCCATTGTTGTTCAGATGTGAACCTTTAGCGTCATCAGAGATACTGTACCTATGTCATGTTAGCTTGGTTTGAAATGTTTTTATTTGAAATCACAAGCTGTCTATTTATTATATGTCACATCAGAAACAAAGATCATTAGGGAGTGTGTAGTCAAAAAGATTACTACAAATTTCTTGTGTTAGGATTTTTCTTAATTACTGTTGCGGTTATCACTACTTTCTCGAAGTGACCGTATCAGTTACGTCATGTGCAGGACTTGGGGGGGGGATAATTTGTCTTCCTCTCAGCGTTGGTTTTCATCCATAAACATCCCACACAATATTAAGCCTCTCTTTCTCCACTCAGCCGTCCCTAGCAGTGGAGAGAAGCAGCAAAACCCAATTAAGTAGGGCTCCTACAGTATGCCTTCTATTCAGCATCAGCATATTACTCCCACAGCACTACAGAATATTCAATGTTTGTACTTCCCTTATTTTTTTGCCCTTGATGGAAGCTTTACGGATTCAAACCAGGCTCTGTGCAGAATTTACAGGTCTCACGGTGCCAAAGACAAACAAAGGTGGAGATATGACTGTTTGGTGAAAAGATTACTGGTGTGACAAGTGTGGGAAAAGGAGGGCAAAGGTGTGTTTTTCATCAGGCCAGGTGTTACTCTCTACTGTGACGTATATCTGTTTTACAAACTTCACGTCTGTTCACTTCCTGTCAACTCTACAGTAACGTTACCTTTGCCTCCGATCATAGTGATCAAGTGCTTTTTGATCCTTTAAATTTAATGCAACAAATGGAAACACAGATATCCTTGGCACTCTTAAGATGCTCCCTGGATCAGACAAGCAGCGCGTTAAACCAAAACATAGAGTGCAATGCAGAAAACTCCCATGGGTGTGCAAGAGTGAGCCCAAAGCAAGGCATAAAATACCCCTTTAACCTTTAAGCCATGTTAGGACTGTGAATTAGGAGGGTGGAGACAGGGGTGGAGGAGGTAAAGCTTTAGCAGCAGCAGCAGCAGCAGCAGCAGCAGCAGTGTGTATATCAGCATAGGTGAAACATAGGTGATCAGTGAGTAGGACGCCATATTTAAATGGACTGCCTTGTTGTAAGAATGGGCAGTGATTGATGTGGGACTGATTAGAAGCAATGATCAAATCAGCTGGCTGTTAAGCTGGTTACAGCTGGGACGTTTGACCTCTGTGTCCTGCATGAACTAATGCAAAGCTTCATTTACTTTTCCTTCTTCTATATAGTGTTATTGATCATTTAAAAAATGTGGTTAGCCAGTCACCTAGCCTCGCTATTTACTAAAATGCAGTGTTGCAATGTAACCAAGTAATAATACTTTATTACAGTATTTAAGTATTTTTGGGGGGAGTATCTGTACTTTATTTGAGTTTTTGTATTTCTGTCAACTTTCTTTTTCACTCCAATACATTTCCTTAATAAAATGTATACTGTTACTCCAGTACATTTCCTCTAAGCATCTTAGATACGTAATAAAACGTGGGGAAGGAAGGGAGGAGGGACGGATGAATTAAGGAATGGAAGGGAAGGAAAAACTGGATTTTGTTCTTTAAACCTTTTGAGTTGTGAAACAGACCTTGTTTTTCTTCTGGTGCAGTGTGATAAACGCTCCATTTTCAAGGTAGCGTACATTTTATGAAGAAATAAACTTCATAATTCTCAAAATTCTGACTTTTAAAAAAGGTTGCTAATGTGGCTATTTTCAAACTCAATGCTTGGAAGAGCTGCCAAAAACGATGAAATCAATTGACAAACGCCGTCTTAAAAGAGCGATCAGTAAAGCTCCGAAGAGCTGACCACCCTCCGTCATAAACTTGACGGTACTTTTCTTTCTTTTATTAGCCAGCTAGGCTAACTGACTGGCTAACTTAGCTATTTAAAGACTCCGGTGATTATCAAAATGATCAGTAACACGATATACAAACTCAAACAGTGAATTCTATTGACAATTTGTACAAAGCGAACTGTGAAAAGTGAGGTTGAGTTAACAAACTCTAGAAACACTTTGATCACTACAGTCTGAGGCAGAGGTTAAGTTACTGTAGAGCTGACAGGAAGTAAACAGACGTAAAGTTTGTGAAATGTATATGTCACACTGCGTTGTTCAGGTAAATAACTGAGGAGCAGAGTAGATTTCAACACTGAAACAGTATACATACCTGCTTTCAGTGTCTGCACTACACTTAGGGGACAGTAGCTCAAACGACTTGGTGAACTTCACCACCTGAAAGATTTGAAAAGGGACTTAAATTCCTGGAAAAGTTTTAATGGAGATACACAGTGTTGACTGATTAAAAATCTAGGAAGACAGAGAGAACAGACATGGACAAGTGGACAGACATACATACACAGCAGAACAGCAAGGGGGGGGGGGGAAACAGTACCGGTGACTCAATGTCCTCCAGCAACTGAACAGAGCAGCGCTCGCACTTTAGCAATGTCTGGGCACGGTGCATGATCTTCCTGACAATCTTCTCCAGGTCAGTCTGCTCCTCAAACAGGTCATTGACTACCTCCAAGAGTGCCTGAACACCAGTGACAGAAAAAGATACCACTGCCATTATCTTCAACAATCTGAGCCACACGCTGCTGTAAAAACCCACTTTAGATAAAGACGTTTTGCCTCGCTCAGCTGTTAGAGCAGGATTATTATTATTATCCTTAAACCATAAAGCAACAGGATGAAATAACATGATCAGCTTCCCTAATAAAAGTAAATTAGGCCCTTTATCTACGGCAGTGTCAATCCAATTTAACACACAAGCACATAAAAATCATAGTGTGTAAAGGCAGCTCTCCTCATTTCTTTCTTCTGTTCACTGAGCTGTGTTCTCATTATGTTCTCTTCCATCACAGATCAATGTGTGACATAAATTAGTGCATCTCTTCATATTCCCTAGGAGATTTAGATCATGGACCAGGCCCTAGTCTGGATACAGGCCCACCCCCCCCCCACCAGATCCAGAGAAAATGTCCATGCAGGGCTGCATGCTGCTCTGTGATCTCCCCTGCAGTGGCAGCAAGTGGGCTGCTGCTGATCAATAAACGGCCTCAATGTCAGCATCAGGGGGGAGGAAGTAATGCTGATCCCAGGGATGGGAGGGTTTATTATCCTTACCCGACTCCGGTCATACTCCTTCCTTGAGGCGGCGAAGAGTTGGGCGTTGGAGATCGCAATGCCACAGAAAGGCAGGTACATCTGCAGCACCTGTGGACATATTGAACAGACTAATGTCAAAACTGAGCTACATACAGACAAGTAAGGTTATTTATGACACATGGTCCTTGATGCCACAAAATTACTGCTGTAATATACATATATTTATTTCGAGCTGTCCTCCAACTTTAAATGTCCATTGAAATGTGACCTTTTGCATTTTTTTCATATCTTTAAAGGCATAATGCAGAGTTTTACCCATCAGTAGCTCCAGTAGTTGTGAATTTATGAATGAGAAACTTATCCTCATACAACAGTACATATACTTTACAAATTAGCACCCCTACTGGTTAGGTTCAGTTTAGGAAAAGAATGATGGCTGGTCATTGTTAAGTTCCGTATGTAACATAGCATGATGATGTGATGTTACGTATGTGCGTGACCTAAAATGTAAATATATAAACAGGTCCACACACCACACCTTTTGGAAATTTTAATCGTATCACCACATGTGACATTTTGGGCACCAGCCCTTCATCAGACATGAACAAGATAAGGAGACACACCTCTGTATATACAACCACTGGTGGTCGCCCAGCAGATCATGTGATGACACATGTAGCTGTGCAGAAACCGAGTTCAGCACACTGCAAAACCAGTACAAAATTACAACACAGGAATTCAGTACATTTACAAAAAAATACATTTACTAAAAAATACATTTACAAAAATATATTTACAAAAAATACATTTATAAAAAATAAATTTACAAAAAAATACATTTACAAAAAATATTTACAAAAAAATGTATTTACAAAAAATATGTTAACAAAAATTATATATTTACAAAAAAATATGTTTACAAAAAATACATATACAAAAAGGCCAGCAATGCCGAGAGTATCACCTTGAATATCAGATCACTGAAACATCAGGTAAAAAAACATCATAATGACATGCAAATTCAAGGTCAAATTGCAGAAGAAGATATTTTTATTCATATATTTAGGGGGAAAAAAGGCATTTTCTTTTTTTTTTTTTTTTTTTTTTAATAGAGGCACCTCTAATACTATAAAAAGTAGTGATACTCAATGAGAAACACCACAGCGATGTAATAAACAAATCTTGGGCAGCATGTAAACATCCCAGCAATGGGAAAATACATGATGTACAGTAATACAGAACCATATGCTGGGGGAAGAGTACCCACACAAAAATATATCTATAAGAGTAAGGCACAAGCTTCACTTGTACTGTAAGTACAATACAATATTCACAGAAAAGCCACTGTATTAGGACATACTTAATTTGTTTCTGGCATACTAAATAGTATGGTGGTACGGGTATTGGAACACACTGTTGGTCTCACACGGGACACGAACAGCAGTCTCCCTATTCAAATTCTGTGTTTATTTGACCCAACCACTAGCTTGACCACCTCCCTACTTCGACTTTATCACTATTCGTACAACACCTGACTTCCTCCTATGTTGTCATCATATAAGGACAGCCTGCAACGCATAGGTCACCTGATCACAGCCTCCGTCTTACGATTATGTGCGTTATATACGAATTATAGTGCATTACTTTTCGTAGGTATAAGTACAAACATTGAATGAAAACAGTGTGGAATGTGTCACCATTTGTCTGTAGCGTGCATGTAAGCACCACAAAACACAGTCCTGCCAATGGTTTAACGCTACTCCACTCATCTAACGCAGTGGTTCCCAACTGGTCCAGCCACTGGGTCCACATTTCTCCTTAGTCATTAGTCCAAGGTCAACACAGATTAATATATTCAGTGTCATACTTGTTTATGGCCATGCTGTTGAGCTAGTTTGCTGTCTCTGTCAAGTAGCTGTCCATTATTCACTCACTCTACAGCAGAAAAGGGCACTTTAAAATAATAGCTCTGTGCTGGAAATTTACCGTACTTGTGTTTTTTTACAAACTTGGCACGTTCACGAGTCATTTGCAATCCATACAGAATGGACCCATGACCCACTTTTGGACTGCGACCCACCAGTTGGGAACCACTGCTCTAACGCACAAAGAATCCTCAAAATGAAAATAGTAGCCAATTTTAGATCTGGCTATGAAATTAAAGCTATTTGTAAAAGAAAGCAAACAAAAACAGAGAGGCAGTGAGTAATATTTTCATCTGAGGAAAACTTAGCTGTTGAATTGGAACAAATAAGAAATGGCCGTTCATTGGCATCATTACTTGCCAGGACAGATAAATCAATTCAACTGACATTTTACCGTTTGACTGATTAGTCTGACTTGCTGTGCCTCGGGCTGATAACATAAATTCCTTATTTCACTCATATTTTCTTCACATAAATAATGTAATCACTTGATGTGGCCTAATGACTTTATTTAATATGCATCCTGAAATCAAATTAACGTCTTATTTAAAATTGAACTACATTTCTTTCTGTCTTACAACTCATTCATAATGAACACCAGCATACAGGATGCGGAGAGGTGGCCGCAGCTGCGTGCTGGTGTTAAGACAGCTGTGATATGATACACAGGTTGAATTCTATACAACTACAATTACCCCAAACCATGGCCTTATCTGAGAGGCACTCAGCCCCTGTAACATGGGATCAATAGGATTTAGGTTGAGTGCTTCCTTACTCTGCCTCTTTGTTTAGTTATCTATCTTTAGCATCTGGCTGCTGTGTAAACAATACAATCAGTACAACAAACCCACTAATATTTGCCAGCCGTCAGTGCGACCTGAGGGTAGGGACACCACAACAATACATGAATGGGAAGTTACTCAGCTGTTGCTGCTGATATAGGGATATCTCTTTCACCTTTTGGAAAAGATAATTCATCAGTTACTCATCAGCCACAAATGAACATGTAAAGAACAGAATACTATAGCACTGTGTTGATGACTGGGAAGCTTGTGCCTACTTTAAAAAAATATTCAGTAGTCCCAGCCCAGCTGCCAGAAGGAAATGTTGACATTATCTGCAAACCATGAAAATGTTACATTTGCATGTTTCATGGGTATCATATCAGTGTTTCTAAAGTGACATATGAGCTGACTTTGTTACAGGGCAACACATTCTCAATCCGACCTCGTTACATGTTGACGTTGTGGTCATGGACTTTCTACGTACGACGTGAAAGGTACCCTGGGTGCGTCGGTTATTGGCGTTCTGGGACGCCGTGTCAAGTTCTGCCGGTTACATGCATTGTCTTCTTTCAAAATACACTTCCGTTTTCACAGGAAATTTACCATTTACGTACAGTCTCTTTAAAAATAAACGCACTACGTCGTTCCTTCAACAACAAACACATATGGTTAGGTTTAGGAAAAAAGAACAGGGTTTGGCTTTAGAATCTTGCGGGACACAAACTTATATCTCATGGGTAAAAGTCGGTGTTTGTTGGACCCATCCACCACAGCAGTCGGACTTTCACCGCCTTCACTTTCATCCCTGTCCCACCCGCATTTCCCCTGACGCTGCCGGGCACAGTTAAACTATAGCGGCAATCGGCCGCGTATCATGCCAACGTTAAAGGACGCCTTTTTTCGTTGGTGTCTGATGCCGCAAGTCAATGCCCAGGCACCGTATTTCGATGACTTCTGAGTGAGACCGGGCTCTAAAGGGAGGTGAAGTGGATGGTGTGACACCTTGGCGAGATGCCGTCAAAGCTGCAGACCACTGTTCAAGAACAACAGGGTGTTTTAGCGACCCATCACTATTTTTCCAGCCTTTTTTTTAGGTACAGAAAGCAGTTGGTTTTTACCAAGGCATTTCTGCTTTTCCTGCCAGGATTGTGCCCTTTGTGTAACCAAGTGGTTTTTGTTCCTTAATAACCTAACCACACTTTGACCACAGCGTAAGTTTCCTCTACATAATAGCATACAAAAATGTAGTGTATTTATGATCTGTCGAAATGTACAATGGGTTGGCAGTCATCATTGAGTTAGGGACCCCATGTGAAGAGACATCATGTGCAGTTGGATATGGACGAAATTAGTGGACTAACATTGGCTATTTATCTTATCTGCTTTAGCTGAAGATATAAAACATGTATTTAAAGCATATTTCAGGATAATACAGTTTTTTTCAGTGCTCTAACAATTGATTCATAAACTCACATGACAACCTCACAGCTCTAATTGCTGAGGTCATGATAATTGTAGACCTAAAAATGGCATCACAGGCTGGAGAAGGTTGAGAAACCCTGCTCTAATTGCTCCAATTTCTCTTCACAATCAAAGAGGTCTCCTAGGTTAGCTACACATCTTTAATTTCTCATTCTATATTTTAATGGTAGTATGGTGATCTAGATTTAAAGAGCGTGTTGACTTCAGCAAGAATGGGTTGTTTATACTAAAGAGAGACTGAAGAATGAGGGAATATTACACCCAGTGGTGGAGTGGTAGAGCAATCCTTGTCCGCCAGACCTTATAAAGAGAGCTCGGATCGTGCTTTATTATTCTTATGTTTAATGTATGTGTGTTTTACTGGTTTTATAGTTTTGTTTTACGTTCTTTGTTGCATTTTGGAGGACCACAAAGGAAATATGCCGTTTGGGTTTAACTGAATTGGAATAAGACTCTGGTTTATTGCCAAGTAGATTTTCACATACAAGGAATATGCCTGATATAAACATAGCAAGAGAAATGAAATTGAAAAATAAGACAAATATTGCAAAAATCAAGAGACATAAACATTGGGTAGAATAAATGTATAATAAAAATATTACAAAATACTGTAATAAAAAATGTACAGTATATCAGTATTAAAATAAGTTTGGCAGCTCTGGCTCAGGAGGCAGAGCAGGTCATCCACTAATCAGAAGATCAGCGGTTCGATCCCCAGCTCCTTCAGTCTGCATGTCAAAGGATCCTTGGGCAAGATACTGGACCCCAAATTGCTCCCGTTGGCTGTTCTATCGGTGTGCATGAGTGTGTGAATGGTTACTGAGCAGGTGGCACCATGTATGGTAGCCTCAGCCACCAATGTGTGAATGGGTGAATAGGACGTGTAGTGTAGAAGCGCTCTGAGTGGTCAGAAGATTAGAAAGGCGCTATACAAGAGTAGTCCATTACCATTTGTTTATTCAACCTTTATTTACTTCTCAGAAATACATTGAGCGGTGGACCCTCATTTTCAGTGATGCCATTAAGCAACATAAATCACAAGTAACCTAAAATGAATGAGCAGTGCAGTTTTTAGAAGTTGTAGAAATGTGCAAAACTGTCCAAACATTTTGCAGACGTGTACAGTATGAGATATATAAAGAACGTGGAATATACATGGATGTAGTCCCAAAGATGTGCATTAATGTAACGCATACAGATGGATGTAAAGACGGGGGATAGGAGTGGACGAGGCAATCCTGTCTAGAAAGTACATCTTTATGTTATTAAACTGCTTTCTTAATTATGTTGTTGAAGCAACTTAATCGCTGCCTAGATTATGTTCTTTCAGGTAATGACACACTACATTGATGTACTGAGTAGGTTTTAGAAGGAGGTAGTTTAGGAGATTGCGCACGTACAAAGTGCGGGACCTTGATACCACAACTTTGTGTTCCTGTCCGGATGCCTGTCTAAGGTTTAGGCAATAAAAGCACTTTGGTTAAGGTTAGGTCAGGGAAAGATCCTGATTTCAGTTAAATGTTAATAAAAAATGTAATAAAAAAATAACGCTGTGGTCACTACCAAGCGGCAACCTCCAGAGCTGAAAAAAGAAGCCAACGTGAAAGTGCCAAAAACTGCAGTTCCTCAAATGGCCACTTGAGGCTGGCTCCAAAAGCCAGTCAATATCTATAGACCCCCATGTTAAAGTGCCCAACTTAACTGCAGAAATAAACATGTTAACAGTCTGATACAAAAAAAAACAGTTGTGGTCTCTATAGCTAATTTCACAAAGGAGCAGCACACTGATGATGTCAGAGGGCTATGATTGGGTAATTGCAGTGTTGATCCTGGAATGCGATGTGGGATGTTGATGCAGGCAAGACACTCTCACTCCAACCTCATCACATAGTGACATTTGGTCATGGACTTTCCACATCCACATACAACGTGCAAGGTACCCTGGGTGCATTTGTTGTTGACGTTGTCGGATGCCGTGTCAAGTTCTGCCTGTTACATGCATTGTCTTCTTTCAAGATACACTTCACAGGAAAGTTAACATTTACATAAAGTCTCTTTCAACATAAAAGCACTACGTCAGCACAACACCGCAAATTGAGTTTTTTTTTTCCTTCAACAACAAACACACATGGTTGGGTTTAGGCAACAAAAGCACATGGTTAGGTTTAGGAATAAAGAACAGGGTTTGGCTTTAGAATCTCACGGGACGTGAACACTGCTGTCTTGGGTAAAAGTCCTTTCTAACTTTTGCCCTTGTCCCGCCATGTTTCCCCTTGATGCTGCCAGGGCGCCTTTAGACTATAACAGCAACTGGTCATGTAGCATGCCAACGTTAAAAGACGCCTTTTTTTTTTATTGGTTTCTGACTCCACAAGTCACTGCCCAAGCACCGTATTTTCGACAACATCAGAGTGAGACCGGGCTCATCCCGGAGCATTTCCTTCTTGGCAAAATGATGTACCTATATAAACAGAATTTTTAGGAGACAGGGTTGGATGAGGCTAGCTGCAGCCGGGGAGAAACTGTTCTTGTGGTGTAAGGTTTTGCTCCTATTGTATTTTTATCCCTAATGATTGGAACTACTGATGTGCAGTGTTATAGTATTTTGCTTATAGTAGTGCATTTTTAATCATCATAATACTATAAATCCAATTCATCAACACCATAAAAAATAGAATTCTTCTGGTCTGGCATATTGCTAGTACAAATTTAATAAATTAAAATCTCTTCCACTCAATTCTAATCATAATGTGATATGAAATATAACTCTGTCACGCTAATGAGTATGTTAACTTCATGCACTTCATCAAGTCATTATACATAGTCAAGCGCCTCATGCAATTGTTTTCAGACATGGAAAATGGATGATGCTGAGCAATAAGGTCATGCATAATGCTTTTTCAGCTGTCCTATGGAATTCTCTAATAATGATCTTCCAGAAAGGCAGTGGCCATCAATAGCCCCAGCAGGAGCAGATTCATTAGCGAGCAGGACTTTAGGGATCTGGCTATGGATCTACAGGCAAACGCGAGAAAAGCACTGCTCTCTCTAATTACATTCTGTCAGGCAGGCCATTATACAAGGTTGCATTACAAACAAGACGTTTTTGCCCAGAGACCTGTGGACTGACCAGTAAAGAGTGGTTTAATAACAAAACTAACTGGCCATGGCCTCAGGGACAGTCAGTTCCTCTAACCTCAATGACTTCCGTTCCCACATTTGGAATTTCATATAAGGCAAGCCGAGGGAAATCACACAGCCAACACTTTCACTCTCCTCTCTTCTACTACTCTACTCCTCTCCTCCTGCGCTCACTTTGCATGTGTGGTGAGGTGATGCCACTGTTGTTTTGCCAAGAATTGTTCTCAGGAATGAAAATGAAGCTCTCCGTTTTCTCTGATCTCATATGGGACCCCCTCGCTTGTGTCAGCAAAGCACATAGCAGTTTTGCAAATACACTTAGCAATGATTGCTTCTTTTGAAGGTGATATCAAATATTTATGCAACAGGAATCTACACTCCAATAAATTTCACAAAGCAACTCACTGTTATACATTATTATCATCTACATGAATAGTAATGTAATAACAGACATGAGGATTCTGTTTCCTCCCTTTGTGCTACATAACATTTACATATTAAAATTTCATACAGTCAAATGTAACTGTTGAAATATACTGAACAGACTGGCTTTAATTTATGGGCACAAATACAACACAGCTAATAAACACTGAACCACACCAGGAGTGCTGCTCAATAGCTATTATCCATTAAATAATTCAATAGTTCCACACATAGTTGGTACATGGAAAAACGCCAGGAGCAAAGCGAGGTCACATCAGCTAAGCAGCCGATGTTGCATCAGTGCAGTAGCATCAAGACACATCAAGTCTTTGTGAATGCTTATTGCTCCCCAGACGAGTATCTATGTGGCCGTTATACATGTGTTAAACTGGATTTATGAAACCTTTTTAACTACAGTGAGCCTTTTGAGGTTTTCTTGTGCTTTAAACACGTTCACACAAAACCGAAAAAGAAACAAGTCCTTTTTCTCAGAAGATGAACTGTGATGGATGATATGGGATAAGAGCATAAAGGAAAGTATAATCTAAATTGGAACATTTAAAACAACAGTACAGTGTCAGACAGCAACACAGAGCAGGACTATTTCCATAATCTTTATCTTGTCTTAAGAGCAGATGTTGGGAAGGCTGATTTAGAGCATCAACAGCACCCTATTAGCACATTAACATCAATGTACTGCCACCACAGTTGGCAGTGATACAAGGTTGTTTACACATGCTAATTTCACAACTGAGAAAATCAGTCAATTATCAATTAGCACCAATGATTAAGAATTACATAATGAATGAATTTACTCATCAACAGTTGAATGTAGTGTTAGCGTGCTTTTTTGTGAGAATTATTATCTTATTTGCATGATAAAGACCTGGAAATTTAATCAATGGCGGTAACTTTGTATTCCACTCATAAATTTGAGATGCTTAATGTGGTCAGATATAAAGACACAGATTGTTTTAATTCAGCTCTCAGTTCAGTTTTCATAGTATGGCTAAAAAATGTTTGAAGAGTAGTTCAAGTAAGGTATTTTTGCACAGTTCCTAATCAATTATTTCTTATTATTTTGTATGTGGAATATGATCGTATGTAGAAACTTAAACACAATTAAACTATTAGACTTGGAGGAATAGTTTCATTTTTAAAACTGTAAAATTTAGAATAACCTAAATCATCAGTTCCTCCAAAACCATTTTTCTTTTATCCTGCTGTAATTTGTGTAAGTATTTATACATTACAGGTTAATTAAGACATTATTAAAATAATATCATAATAATAATATCATTATATGTAATAAGTTCCAGTGAGAGTGAATATTAGTTTAGCTACCTCTTAAGATCTCATGGGCCTTTCTGTCAGTGGCAGCCTGTGTAGCTAGCTAGCAAAGAAGTTGACTGTATTCCTTTCCTTACTTATTATGTCAACTACTTTTGTTTCAATTAAATTTTTGGGATTACTAATATGGCATTCAAGTGAACTAAACTGAAATAAACTGTATAATGTCCTTATTGCTGTGTTCTCGTTAAAGGGGAACCACCTAAATTAAGATTTCCAATATGGCCCAAGAAAGTTCAGTCAGTATTTGTGTGCATGTACATGAGCGCCTCTCTCTCAAAGACAGAAACTAGAGAAGTAAGTCTCAAACTTGTGATGTCACAGGAACTGCTCTATAGACAATGAACAGGAGCCTATGGCAAGCTGTTTTAACATTTAATCGCTAGACTGGATATTCATTACTGATATCTGCAACATAATTTTGCCTAGTCAAACCTCTTATTCAAGATACCTGTAATTAGATTTTAGTCATAATTCAAGTTCAAGATATCTTTAATTATCATCAATTGAAGATATCTACATGGTCCTTTAAAGATATCTTGAATTGAGTTTCAGATAGTCAAAATTACGTTGTAGATATCTGCAACTGAATTATGACTAGTCAAAATGACATTATAGATATCTGCAACTGAATTATGACTAGTCAAAATGACATTGTAGATATCTGCAACTGAATTATGACTAGTCAAAATGACGTTGTAGATATCTCAAACTGGAATTATAGATAGTCATAATGTAATTGTAGATATCTATAATGACAAACCCCATACACATGAATGGCAAAAATAGTTTGAATCTTACTAGTCAAAACTGAATTACAGATATCTGTAACTGTAGTTTTGACTAGTCAGAATGACGTTATAGATATTTGTAATTCAGTTTTGACTAGTCAGAATGACGTCATAGATATCTGTAATTCAGTTTTGACTAGTCAGAATGACGTTTGAGATATCTTAAATTAAAATTCATACTAGTCACAATGACATTACTACTAGTCAAAATGACGTTATAGATATCTATAATGGTAATTCCGGATAGTCAGACTTAGCGATTAAATGTTAAAACGGCTTGCCATAGGAGCCCGATTTTATGAACCCACAGAATGTTTTTCTTTTTTACACCCAAATTAGCTTTATTTTATTGTAGTGTCCCCAGTTCTGAAACAGATGTGGCCATATACTCAAAGCATTCCCCTGGGTGCTCTCAGTGTCATCTATAACATCTTTCTCAATTAAGATCTTATACCTATGACATCACAAATTTGAGTTTTAGCACTTTAGTGTTTGGATTCGGAAGGGAGTTGTTCACATTTAATAATACTTTTTGGACTGTCTTAGAGTATAGGAATAACATGTATGAATTTTGAAAATCCATGTAGTTGCTCTTTAAGAGTCAAATTGTTTCATAAGTCTGTGCACATTAACACATGGTGACAATCCTCGAAGGCCACAGCTGACTATAAAATACTTAAATCATTTGCACTGTTTGTTGAATGGTTACAGACCTTACACCTTATAATGATCACCACTTGAAGCTCAAACTGGCAGCAGTTACTCTGATTTCCTCCAAGACCCTGCTCCATGGGCAGTGAGCCACAGTCACAGCCAATTTATTATGGAGTAGTGGCACAAATAGGTGCTATGATGTCTTTCTGATACTCAGACCGGGTTATTGAGGCATAGGGGATCCCTCATCTTCTGTGATACTGTTTTTCTATGACACTAGGTACATTTCAGTCCATTTCATTTGGATTTCACTCACATAGAGATAGAAACCAGCCAGTACTGGATGTTTCACAGCTGCTACCAACAGTGAAAAGTATATAAACTATTAATAAATTACTATTAAAAAAATAAAGTTACCGTTGGTTTTTTTTACCAGACTGTTCTCACTATTTAATTATTTGTCTTTACCCACTTAGTCATTATATCCGCAATACGGTGTCAATATTTTGTGAAAGCACCAACAGTCAGCCCTACCGATATCAAATTATCTGGTCATCTTGATATTTTACTTTCTCCATATTGCCCAGCCCTCATATCATATCAAATGTAACAGTCAGGCTTTTTCCAAAAACACTGCCATGCACGATCACTCACAGCTCTTGCTTTTTAGTTGAATTTAAAGGTCAGTTACACTGTGATATGAACTTTATCTGCTGGAAACACAAACTTTTGTCAATCCAAATTACCACACATCCACACTATCCTATAAGCAGAGAAATGGGTCTAATGAAGGCAACCGGTAACCATTAACCACTATCTGTCAGATATCTGTTTGTATTATTGGTTCTTGTTTACTTGTTCTGAGAGTTGTCCACTCAAAGGTATCACACTTTGATGGAGTAGGTGTGGATATTTTACTTTGGCATCCCCCAGGGTACAGTTTTGGGTCCTCTTCTTTTTTCATTTTTAAAACAAAATGTCCTCTTTCTCTTACATGCAAATAAAAATGTGGAAGAATGTAAAATGAATTGGTCTAAAAAAAACAGTAACACTATGCAGTTAAAATGCGCATTGGTTGTGCATTTGCTCTAAATTCAGAAAATCCAAATTGTCATTGAAGCACCCCTCCAATTTCTTAAAACAAGGCAATATCAAAAGCAGGATAATAGACAAGAAATCACTATTGAAGGTCAGCCTCACTTAACCAGCACAGAGTTCAGTTTTAACCCTAAATCACCTCATCATCCCCTCTATCTGTTCCTCTTTGAGTGTCTGGGCAGCCAGATCTGCCTTTATTGTTTCAGGTCTCCACTTCTCAGTATGTCATTCACATTCACATTCACATGTGTTATTTACCCATGGCATGCAAATCCCTCATATTACAAATGTTGTTGTGCAATTGTTCTTTTTATTTTCTCTTGATTTAAGTAGATTTTCATGACATTTTGCTGTTATATAAAGACCTTCGTAAGGAGCCAGTTTGGTATGATGCACTGCATAAATCTGATTTGATCTGATATCCTGCAGGAACATATTAAAAGCATGGGGCTCCGAGCAGAAATTGTGTTCTCTCTTCTTAAGCTGTAGATTTACATTGGGAAAATGTGGGAAAGCAGTTATTACAATATTGCTTTGAGCCAATCTGACAGGGATTTTGGCAGCCAGAGGGAGCACAGCGGTGAGGTGAGAATGCTCTTTTACAATCGACTCACGCAAATGTTAAACTATATTGGCAAACGGAACCTACATGGGGGGAACTCGCACTTTATTAAGAGAAAATTCATGAGAATGTCTGCCTGAATAATACATTTTATGTAAAATGTATTAAAAGGCATGCAAATTAAAAGAAAAGCTAAATTTAGATAATAACACAAGATGTAGAGATAGTAGGATGAGGTCAGCTTATATACTTAAATTAGGTCAATAGCTATATTCCTCTACAGACAATAATGAGACAATGCAATTATTCATGGGTTGAACCATTATCCAAGCCCTCCAAAGGACTCCCATCCTGCAGGGTATCAACACAACACAATTAAGGCAGCGTGGGATTTAAAATCAGCCATATAATGTGTTTAAATATCCTATCAGCTTTCAATACACAGATTTGTTGTAATGAAGGAACACCAAAGTTTTAAATGACATCTGCTTTTGCAGTAATATCTCATGCTTTCAAAAGTGTGATACATTTTCTTATTACAAGGTCTCCATGAAAGCAGAGCTGCAGCTGTGCTATGCAGGGAGCTTACTGTGTTCTCTGACGCTAGCAGAGCATTTCATTACTAATTCAGCTGTAGCCATCCCGAGCATTAGTGTGACGTTAATGCAATGTGAAACAGACTCAAAACATCAGAAAGAAAAAAAGAATTCCTAATCCGCATCTATTATGAACAATGGATGTAATGTTGACAGTCGAGCTCAGACGGAGAAAAACATACTACAAATAAAAACCTACAGTCATTTTCTTCAGTGGAACCTAACTCTAACACAAAAGCACAGCTAGCTTTGTGCTTTCATGTTTCATCTCTTCTCCCCTTTAGGGCCTCACAGCTGTAATAAGAGAGCGAGTCAGTGTATCGGCTTGTCACCGCCTTTCTGCTACATCTATTCATGTGTGCTGATGGACGAAACACGTGCACCTCGTGCCTCTCTAATGATGGTAATAGGTCAAATAAACATTCATTCAGAAACAGAAGACCTATCTGGATCAGTGCGAGATGTAACACCCCCACCTACTGCTTTGACATATTTGTATATAATATAATTCATTCACTAACATCTGTGTCTTTGTGTTTGTTGCAGCTGCCAACTTGACTGATCTGTTTACTGACTGAGCTGATTCACACAGAGGTAAAATAGTGGTCATACAGCAGCATGCTTCAGTCCTCTTGGATCATATGTCTGATCACAAAACTGAACATCTGCACTCTTAGAAATAAAGGTGCTCACTAGAAGCACAGAGGATCCCCTCGTTTGTCCCGATAGGAGAACCCTTTTTGGGTACTGGCAGAACATTTTATAAAGGTTAGAACCCAACATGAAGGGTTATACCTAGAGCCATCTGTGAAAGCATCCACCAAAAAACTGCTTTAAGAGGTTTTGTTTGCAATCACGTGTCTATTATGTGTGCAAAATGCAGATGGAGGACAGGAAGTGATAAATCTATACAGAATACAGAAGAAAATGACTACATAAAAGGGTCAGAAGAACCTATAGGCAGCAAGTATCGGCAGAAAACTGAAACGCATTGAATGTGATCCATACACAATGAGGACTTTTTTTGAGTTTGAGTCCACGACTGATGACTTTTTCTTGGCATGTTGAGTAAATGTTCACATAATCCGGTCGAAATTAATCTATATTTTTAAGTGTATGTCATCCAAGAGAGAGATTTAAAACTTAAGTAAAAAAAATGGGGATGGTACGGAACTGTTCCATTGGTTCCACTCACAACTTTTCACAGTGGAAATGGAAAAAAAGCGTACCGAACTGAACTGTACCGTACTGTATTGCTTGGTGGAAACCGGGCTTTGAATACCCCTTTCTTCATTAAAGGGTTCCTCTGAAGGAAATTGTTCTGGGTAGACTCTCAGCCTTCAGAGGGAACCCTTTTGGGACCCTTATTTCTAAGAGTGTATGAACAATTCATAGCAACTTATCTCTCTAACTTCTCTATTTCTATCCTGTGCACACAGGTACACACCTTCACATCTGGAGGAGCTGGCACCTGCCTGATCTGTTGGCTACTGCTCACAGAAATATGTGATGATGCTGAGAGACAAGCTCTCACCTAGCTAGAAACTTAGAACTGAGACTTGTACTCAGGGCAAATATGCTACAAGGCAGATTGAGCTTTTAGTTTAGACACAGAAACAAACAGAAGCAAACATTCCTTGCTGTTAATCACACAACAGATATAAAGTTAGTCTTGCTTGTGAAATATTAAGAACGGACAGATGTAAAAGCCTAGCATGCGCTACGTTCAAACTCCAAAGACAATATGTGATGTAGATAGCACCCACATCTCCATTTGTTCAGAAAATCAGAAACGAAGTAGATACAACACAGAAAGTCAGTTTGAGCATCAGGCGACAAAAAAAAGGTTCCCCTAACTGATGAATCTCCCAACAGTGGATGAAATGTTCCATAGCACGTTCAGTGCTTGCAGGTACAATGCAAATAACATACAGACGGCACAAAATGTGTAAAAAAAAAAAAATCCCATTTTTACTTCACAAAATCCATCTTGTTTTTAATATATCTGCTACTGCAAACTCATGAGTATAACAACATTGACTGCAAAGCAAAATGACAGCACTACAGCCCTGCTATGTTTGTGTACCTCTAACACCACATAACAGTATTTGCCTAAAAAAAAAACATCCCTGAAATGCCACACATGAATCATGAAGCCTATGAGCATTTTACTTCAGGCTTGTTCTTTCCTCTGCACTACACTCCACTGTGCTGCAATAATAACAGCAGTCTAAAGCCACAGTAGCAGCTCTGCTAATGTCAGCATGACATCATGCTTATGACAGGGTTAACATGCCGATGGTTAGCAGGTTATCTTTACCATGTTCATGTCTTACTTTAGCATGTTAGCATGCTAGCATTCTCTAGCTAGGCTGATGGGAATGTCTGTAGTTTTGCAGGTATTTGCTCATATACCAAAAATATTGGACAGCTTTAAACTCTGACCAGATGATGGCGCTAAAATAAAAAAAAAAAGGTCAAGGTAGAGCCAAAGCTATTGCATAAAGGGGCTCTTTGGAGAAATGTCTGCACACAGTTCTCAACATGGAGGTGGCTAAGCTAACAGCGCTAACAGTTCATTTACAATTTCAAGGCAAGACTTTTACTTTTACTTACAGAGTGCTTTTACAGTGTCGTATTAGTACTTTCATTTAAGTAAAGGATCTGAATACTTCTTCCACCACTGTTAGGATGTCTGCAAAAGATGTCTTTGCTCTGTGGACAAGCCAACCACCATTGCTACCCCCCCAAATATGGCTAATAATTGTGACCAAAGTACACTACTGCCTCAGAACCATAGTTACTGGCTTCTTCAAATAAACCACTGGTATTAAAGCTTTATAAAGGTGTGATGTCATCCATCTTTTCATTTATTTATCCAAATAAATAAACATCACACATCATAAGTCGCGATTCTATTTATACACAAATGAGAAACAGCCTGAACTAAGCCTGCCCCAAATGTTATTCTTATCCATTTGTGCCTGATAAAGTTCTTTGATTCAGACATACAAAGATGAAGATGAAAGTCTACCTTTAACATGTGCAGAAAACATTTTGGACACAAGGACTGAGACATCAAAAACCACTTGTAAGTCACGACGACATATAAAACACAATTATCTTGATCTATCCTGCACATGCCAAGCACGCAGCGGGACACATATTGTGTTATGACAGCGCGTGATCCTCACCCAGCATTTATGCTCACAGCTATAATAATGAAATTACCTTTTCATCATCTTCAGTGAAGAGTTCTCCACTTGAAGTCTTGTTGATGCCCTGAGCGACTCCAATGATCTCTCCGTCGCTGTTGCGAATGGGCATGCACAAGAGGGACTTGGTTTTGTACCCTGTCAGCTTGTCGATTTCATCACTGAACCGACGATCCTGAAAACCACGGGGACAGTTTAAAGTTAAAGACACAATGTAAGAACTTAGTGCAAAGAAATGCATATTTTACTTTTGTCTTTGAGATGACAGTGCAAATGTACAGCTCATCAGAAGAGATGGTTTCGATACCGTTCTTTCCTTCATTGCGATATTTGAACTCTGCTATCGGCCGATGCTGATTACAGAGCCGATACCACTATATAAAAAAAGCAGCTGTACACTACGAACCCTGTTTGGATGTGAAAGATTTCTATCACTGTTGTATGGCTCAGGTTAAACCCTTTATAAAACATGAATAAATATATACAGAAATAGCTGCCATTAAACTTTCTTTGGTAAAATATTGCCAACATTTTGCTAACACCTAACACTGTTCAACGGAAATCGATTCTTCTTCGCCGCTCTAAAACAGTAGATACCAGTGGCGGCAAATTGCAACTTGCTGTGTAGGCTACTGTTTTAGAGCAGTGAGGAAGAATTGATTTCTTGGAAAACTGACGTTTAATTAGTGTGAAACTGCTTTAAAGTTTATTTGTGGTATCGGATTAGTACATAGACTTGTGTATTTGCCGATACCCGATCCAACATTTTAGGCAGTATCAGAGGTATTTCAGATACTGGTATTGGTATTGGATTAACCCCACTCATTAGGACTCTGTGTCTTACAAACAGAACGTCTACAATAAGGGTAATAAAATAGGCAAACTTCTTTCTTCTGTAAATATTTGGCCAAATAAGAAGAGGTGTGCTTAGACTTCTTCCTACAGGCCACTGGCACCATGAAGCAGTTTGGTGTCCTTGCAGCTATAATGTAATCTAGTATTGTCTTACTCAGGCTACTTTAAGTCAAGCTAAACACAGTGGAGTTTGCAAAAGCAACAGAGAGAATGATACCTCTCCTTTATTGCCTTATGTTTTATTACTCTGTGATGCTTTGTGTGAATCTGTGCGTTGACACAGGCTTGGTCCAGCTGACTGTTGCTCTCATCTCTGTTACACTCTGTGATTGATGATCAATTAACAGTGACAGACAAACGTCAGATATGTCTCCCTGTCTGTTTGTCTTCTCTGTTTCTGTGACTCATGCACACACGCATGCATGCATGCACAAAGAGGAGCAGGCACCTGATAAGCGTCAGGAATGTTCACTGTCTCTCCGTGTTCAGCTACATATCCAATGATCCCTTTCCCCCACGGCACTTGAACTTCATCTGAATTCATGGAGGGTAAAACTGTAGTACCTGCGTGCACGTCAAAGAATTTGGACACTAGTGTCTTCTTGTTGCCCGTCCCCTCCACTAAAAACAAGGAGCACCGGTCTGCATCCACCATAATACAAACAAACACAAGGATTTTGTAGCTGAGACTCGTTAGATCCAAGTCGTTGGATATGTCTTTTACAAGCTCCAGGAAAAACTCTCTTTCGTTGTGTTCTTTGAGGTAATATTTAAAATCCACGGCTGTGGACGGGTACTGGGGGATGTTGACTCTGGACTCCAGCAGTGCGCTCAGTATGTGCGCAGTGGTCGGGGGCAGAGAGCTCGCCTTCCTCAGCAGAGCTCTCCTCCTCATGCTGGTAAGGGGCTCCTGAGCCCTGGAGTTCACATGTTCGTCGTATGTCCTGTTGACATTGATGGCCTTTGATTTGGCGAAAGTTTTGCGCAGCTCCTTCTGCGAGGCTCTCCTCTGCAGACCGTCACATTTGCTCGCCCAGCTGTCCTTACACGCGCTGCCCTTCTCCTCTCTCGGCTCGGCGGGACCCGCAGCCGCCGGACTTTTGCTCGCCTTGTGGTTCTTGAGCCATTTCTCCACCATGCTATAATTCCCCTTTCTGTTCAGGTAGTCCTCGAATAACTCGGGATGCGCGTCCAGAAAACTTTCCACGTCAGAGAACACCATAGTTGACACTGCCATGCCTGTTCTTCAGATGGTCCTCAGTGAACCACATCCATGGAGTCGCGCAGAGAAATATCATCTATGAGGCTTTTACTGGGGGTTAAAGTAGAGAATCGGCAGATAACTTCCAAGATGCATTACGCTGGGAACACCCCTGGAGCCCTGGCCACATATCCAGTTTCCACTCTGTGGGGAGAAGGATGGAGACTCCCTTTGCGCACCAGCATATTCCCCCACAGCATCTCCATATGTATTAATTTAAGAACATTATAGCAGGTCTAAGCAAAGGACACTGAGGCTGAGACTATCACAAGCATTGGAAATCTCACAGAGAGCTGAGCATCCCCGTCGTATAGGTCTTCTTGTGTGCAAATGACGCTTGCTGTGGTTGGCTCGGTCCCGCTGACGCTCGCTTCGTCACAGAGACAGGAGCTCAGGGTTGCTTCAGCAGTCAGCCCTCTGGCTGTTTGAACCGCGTGCCCTCCTTAGAGGCTCCAAGTATGATGAGGATGATGAGAATCAGGGAAATATAGGTTATGATGCAGTACATAAAGATGTAAAACTGGTGGATTATAGAGGTGGATGTTTGCTCATAGATGATCATTACTTTCAGCAATAACTCAGCGCTCTATAATGCTGAAAAGCAAAAGACCCTCATGTTGTGGATGGATTATAATTTAATGAAATTATGCTTCATAGCGCCATGCATGATGTATTCCCATGCAACCCCAGACCAGGCTTTGCTGATGGCACTGCATGCTGACAAGAGCAATCAAACTGAATGACTGTCGCCTGCAGAACAATGCGTTTCATAGCATAACTGCAAGTCGACAATACATCTGTTTCACAAGCCACAAACTCTGGCAAATGTGGAGTCTGCAGCGGTTCATCTTCACAATTTAATTATGGAGCAGCGACTTTTATTGGCAGGAGGGGGGTGTCAGAAAATCAAATTCCTTTATACAATTTTATTAGTGGATCAGAGTGCGAGTGTGACATCTGAACGCTAGAGGGAGGTATACTCCACAGCTTGGACTGGGAATATACTGGATGCAGAGCCACAGTGGTGGATACAGCAGCCTCAGGTGCTGTCTCTTAACATGGACACCCCTTGTCCCATGATTGCTTTAAATTTAAACTAGAACTGGATATTTTAGAAATTTATTTTTATAGACTCATATGTGCTATAGAATGAAATACAAAAAAAGACAGATAAAGAAGCACCGACAATCATAGAGAAATAAATTGCTCCAAAAATAACAGGTTGGGTCAATGAGTCACATACACTGCTCAAAAAAATTAAAGCAACACCTAAACGACACATCAGATTTCGATGAACCAGTTATTCAAGTTGGAAATTTTTACTGATGTACGTTATAATTTTTTAGGAACAGATGAAGAACGGTCAGTGGAAACCAAAATGATCAACCCACTTAGGGCTGGATTCTGTTTCTGACAGTTTGGTCAGAAACATGCACACCAATATCCTGCTGGAGGTCATTTTGAAGGACTCTGGCAGTGCTCCCCCTGTTCTTCCTCGCACAAAGGAGCAAATACCAGTCCTGCTGCTGGGTTGCTGTCCAGCTCTCCTCGTGTAACGGCCAGTCTCCTGGTGTCTCCTCCATGCTCTTGAGACTGTGCAATGGGTGTGACACAGCAAACCTTCTTGCGACCACATGTATGAATGTGCCATCCTGGAGGAGCTGAACTACCTGTGCAACCTGATTGGGCTGCAGGTGCCGCCTCATGATACCAGTCGTGACAAGTACACTAGCAGAACACACAACTAGAGAAGAATCAGTCAGGAAGGATAAGGAGAGAGTAACTGTCTGTGGACACCACATGTAAAACCATTCCCTTTTTAGGAGTTGTCTTGCTTTTGCCTCTCCATTGCACCTGTTGTCACTTTCATTTACACCAAAGCAGCTGAAACTGATTCACAATCACTTGTGCTTCCTAAATGTATATATACATACACCTGCACACACAGATGTAAAAACATACACAACTACTTTAAATATCTTTGTAGACATACATCTGTACTCTCATATAACGTCAATACCTTCATACTCTTATAGAACTGGATATTTAAAAAAAGGAAAACTATGACAAAGTTTGAATAACACTGTCTAGATTGGAAACCCATTAGTACTAGCTTATAACACAAAGCTAAAACCACTTTTTTTTTTTTTACAGTACCACCCTTTGTCTACCTAGTTTCCCAACAAATGCACCCAATAACTGTCAGCCAGTCAACATCTGTAACCCAACATGGAGTCTTCTGCAACTCTTACTGAGGCACCTGTAAGTATAACCAACGTTCTCAAAAATGTGCAGCATATGTGACTTTCATTCCAGCTTTCAGATTCAAATACACTCTTCAAAGCTACAAATTTTAAGTCACTTCATTTAGACCAAAAATACTCCTTCCCCCTGTGGCATATGTCAAACACGCAGTCGTATTGCTCTAATTTGCCTTACAAATCTACATGATTATTAAAGCCTTACATGATCGTCTACACCCTGTATTTGATCCCCATTTCATGAGAAACCTAATACAGACCACATATTTACTTATAGGAACTCACTGAGTCAAACAGATTACAAAAGATTAATGTTTAGTGTCAAATTTATTCACCGTCAAATTCAAAAAATGACATAAAAACTGTTGAGGTATCACCAGTTTGGAAGCAGATAAGGCATATTCCTTCTTCAAAGACAATTAAGACAACTTGATTATTAATCAACAAGGTACTGAGGAAAAAAGATGACAATTAGACAATAAGCTAATACAATACACAGCTTTCAGTCCCTACATTCTGACAACACAGTATATGGTTTAATAATTTATGTTAGAAAAGGATCCTGTTAAAACCAGGGGATAGCACTTACTCCATCATAAAGGAGGATCATATCAGAAACAGAGGTACAGCTGTGATAAAATGCGGCAGCTTATCACGCTAATATCAGTCAGAGAATTCTTGCCGCTATGCCTGATTTTGAACAACCGACAACTCCTGGCCTCTTATCAGTTTGTAAGGACACAAAGATGGCAAAAGATGCGCAGATGAAGAGTTCTTTATGAAGTTGCAGACTTCAGATATGCTACGAGGTCAGCTCGTTCGCCCTTCTTCTTGATGCCGGCAAAGATCATCTTTGTTCCTGGAATGTACTTCTTGGGGTTCTCCAAGTAAATCATCAGGGTGTCTTCATTCCAGGTGATGCCTGAAATCAAAGTGAACACACACAGTAGAGTTTAAAAGCCGTACAGCATGATTCCTTGGACTACCATAACACTTCAATTAAAAGCCTAGGTTCAATTAAAAAGGCCAGTCCCTTTTACAGGCCTGGCGTGGCTACACATTTTGATAATAAAGGCCTGTTTCACTTAGATGCCTTGTTTTGTTGCCAAGCAGTTCATTTTTATAGAAGTTCTTGTATGACACAGGGTTGTTGGCTATCCACCTGACCTAAGTCATTAAGTCAGAATATGTGTCCATTCCTTGATTACCCGTTAAGTTATTCATATTCCTTTAGTCGATAAGTGTGGACTGATCAAAAGACTCAGAACGGTTAAATCATCAAAAATAATCCCAAATCGTTAGTATTGCTTGAACAGGATAAAATGCTTTTGTGTCGGTATGCCGGGTACTGTCTCTCAGAGATACATCAAATGAATGATTCACAACTGATACCTTATTTAGGTCTGATTTTCACACAAGTAATATTCAGACTAGTTTAAATAGACAACTTGATCGTATGTCCCATCTTGCTGAGCAACAGTTCAATGTGAAAGGAATTAAAGGCCTGTCCCATATATAGGCCTGTTGAGTTCAGTGATTTAAGCAAATAATAGCCCGTGCTATTAATTGAAGTTTTAAGGTATGCTGTAAATACATGTGCACAGTATTTACCTTTGCTTTTGTTGGCGTCAGTATAGGAGTAGCCCTCTGCCTGGCCTGTTTTGCGTCCAAACAGACCCCAAAGGTTAGGCCCGACCTTGTGCTTTCCATTTTCCTCCACAGTATGACATTGGGCACATTTCTGGACGAAAGCCTTCTTTCCCTTGGCGATATCTGCAGGCATGATTTCTATAAAGGGGAAAAAAAACATACACAAATCGAAAAATTTGACTTAATTGCCTTGTTTAAAACATTAGTATCAAAAATAATCCCCATTGTAAAATTAAACATGTTGTGATATTTCCCTAATATGCTTTTGTTTCATAAAATACATTTTTAAAAGAAGTAATTCCTCACTCCGCCACAAGGGGGAGTTCACTTTCATGTTGCGCAACTACTGTCGTGGGCATTGTTACAAAACTGACTTAGGTAACTTGACTTTGAAAAACAGTTTCTATGGTAAAACAAAAGAAGCAACTATAAACGTTTAGTATAACCGTGATATAATGAATTCAAACAGTAACATGTGAATGAACGGTCATTTACGGTAAAAGGCCTACCTCAACTATATGTAGTATATGTGGTAATACATGTAATATAACAACATTATGTAACCTATATGCGCTATGTAAAAAACAAACAATCTAAATGATTTGTAGACATTTATACAACAAAAAAGAGACTCTTCTTCTGGGTTAAAAATTAACGTGTCTTCTCCGGAAACAGGAGAACACCGGCTGTAGACCACGTTGCACACCAAAGGAACCGGCACACACAGATTTAAGCCTCATAAAAAGACACTACGTTAAAAACAACCAACAAAACAGCTTCACATTTTGATTATCAGCTTCTTACCGTCTTTTGTTTTGTATTCAGTCGACTTCTTGAGACTCAATTCCTGAGCTTTTGTGCGCTTGCCGGCTCTCTCACAAGTATGTCACCAACGTGCTTCCTCTCAGTGAAGTTACTCCCGCTGCTACGTCACCAGTCAGCTGACCTGTTTCATCATCCTCGTTACGACAGACAGACAGACAGACAGCGGTGTAATGACCTCTGTTATCAAATTGCGCAACGGATTGTGCGTAAGGGAGAGCAGGGGGTACAACATGACACATTTTAGTTTGTGCTGGATGTTTTGTTTTATTCTAACAATATGCGCATCTCTACTACACATGAACAGCTGTTGTTTTTCTAGAACTTGCCTTTCTTCTACTATTGCACCAAGAGGTGGCGGGAGTGATAGGTTACACTGTATCCCATGGGTGGGGCTAACTGTAACTGGCTGGGAAAGTCAGCACAAATCTATCTATATATCATAGGTTGACATGAATGTATGGATCTATCTATGATATATATCCATAAATCTGTACATCCCTCATCTAACCACCAGTGCTCCATGAATGGAAAGATCATTTAAGTACATAGCATGAGTGGATATTATATATTTTTCTCTTTTCATCCATGATAGATTGATGGATAGATGTATGTAGATAGGGGAGGGATAGGTATCCATTCATCTCTTAGTCTCTCATCGATATCCAGTGGTTGGACTGATAGATGTACACAGATTGGGTAACGGAGATGCACATGTCAAAATATGGGTATTGAATGTATGAATATTGACAGACTGACTTGTGTGTCAGTAAGATCCCTGAAAAAATAAAATTGCAAAGTATACCTCATTTAATTAAGGACCTTTGATCAAACTGAACATAAGCCAGCTGCGTTACAACTAATGCTGTGTGGAAATTTTATCAAGCCTAGCTAACACTTACAACTGGGAGTTGGTTACAAAGGTCAATATGATGCTATGTTTTAGGCAAGAAGACGGTTATTAAGATTATATCTGGTTGGATTCGGTGACTTTCATAGACAGCTCAGTATTTAAAAAACAAGTATGACAAAAAAAATTCACTCTGTGGAATTTCGTGGGTCACTGTTTGGGGATACTGTGGACAACTTGTGTAACCGCTTAAAAAGTTTGCCCTGCTTTAGGTTGTATCACGTTCTCCCCTAAATGTCTCTTTCTGACACCATTACCATCAATAAAAGATATTATTTAACATAAAATCCCATTTTACCAACCACTTCCGATGAATACAAACCACAGCATAACATTATCCTGTTTTGAGACACTGAAGCATAATCACAGAAATGATCTTAACACTGTAATTTGATTCCCATAACAGTGGCTGGGATTAACAATCTCTCTATCCGTGTACTGTTGCATGTATTATCTGCATCGTCATGGTCATGCATACTGTAACAGCACAGTGTGTGCTTGGACACACTTCTGAAATAGAGAGCAGAAAATGCGACCTTCAAAAGTGACCTTGCACACATTTTCACCACATATTTCTGCCCATGGGGTATTCACATAATTCCCTTGTTATTCTACTGTAGAAAACGTGGAAATGAAAATGTTCTATCATGATGAGGTTGATTCTGGTATTATTTGTTACAGCACCTGTCACAGAAATGATACAATCAAGCAATCAAACAAAAGAGCAAATACAGGATACTGAGGCCTCAAACAGAAATATACCAGGGAACAAGCACCAGACAATTTAGGGCGGGACAAAGGCCATTTTGAAGAGATGGGTCTTCAGTTGTATTTTAAGAGTTTCTAAAGAGACCATAGGCTGTAAACCTGATGGAAAAAGTTCCAAAGTGTTGGAGCCACTACTTCAAAGGTACGATCGCCTTTTGTTGTGAGTCTGGAGCGAGAGACTGCCAGTAGATCCTGTTCTGAAGACCTAAGGGACCTACTGACGATACATGGAGGGAGGAGATCGCTGATGTATTCAGGTGCCTGATCGAGTGAGAACAAGTAAAGTGAATCCTAAACCTGATGGGAAGCCAGTGTAAAGAAACTAAAATGGGAGTGATGTGGGTGGACCTGTTGGACCTGGTTAACAGCTGAGCAGCAGCACTTTGGATTATTTGAATACAGTTCAGAGAAGATTTGTTTAGACGAGTAAAAAGAGAGTAGTCCAGTGGGGAGGACGCAAAAGCATGGTTAATCATCTCTAGCTCAGGTTGAGACACCTCAGACCTGAGCTTTGCAATATGTCTTGGTTGTATAAAACAAATACAGGTCAATGATTTAATGTGATGATCAAAATGTATGGCCTGATTAAAAATAACGCCAAGATTCCTAAAATCCCACGTCCCTGTCGTCATCTATACAGTCCAATGGCAAGTTGAGGGAGGAAAAGCTTAAAGGCTAACTTTGGTATTTTTCAACCTGGACCCTGTTCTTCCACATATTTGTGTCTACGTGACTGATGGGAACAAATATTTTTGAAGCTGGTCCAGTATTGAATCAGAGGGCTGCTGTCGTCAGCAGTTAAACAGGCTGCAATGTAATCACTTGAGGCTATTGCGTGCCCTCAATGTTTGCCTGCTAACAGTTGTTGTTTTTGCCACCGACAGGCTCGGATCATTACTATAAGTGTCTAACAACAACATGAAAAGGATCCTTATTGAGACAGATCTTTGTGTTAAAGAGTAAGATCCTTTTTGTTTGACTAGAATGACCCCAAGATGGCCGTTGCCAAACCCACCAGACTCCATTTAAATAAACAGTAATTTTAGTGTGTATAGAGCCAGCATATTTTCACGTCTAACCTCGTGAATTAAGGTTTTATTTCAACCAAACCAGAGTTGGTGATTGTTGGAGCAGTGGAGAAACAACCCAAGATGACTTTTGTGAGTTTTATTTTGTTTTGTGGACTTTGAATGACATGTGTTTTACAATGATAAAATTATTGTCAATTTGAATGGAGTCTGGTGGCTTTGGAAATGGTAATGTCGAGGTTGTTTCTGGTTAAACAAAAAGGATATCACTTCTTTCAGGAAAGGTCCATTTCTGTAGGGATTCTTTCCATAATGTGGTCAGACACTCAGAATAACAATTTAAGCCTGTCAATGGCAAAACCAAGCACTTTTAGTGGACGTAAATGATTAACAATGTACAATTACATTAAAGTCAAAAACTGTCATTGCTATTAGTCACTTGGACACAAAAACAAAGAAAAATGGGGTCCTGTTTGAAAAGTACCCAAGTTACCCTTTAAATTTGAGCATGTCAGAGTTCAGGTTGGGTAAGCCAGCCATGAAATCTGATACCCAACCATTTCTGAGACAGACACAGACAGATGAGAAGAGTTTATGGTTTCTCTTTCCGATTGACTGCTTCTCAGGTTACTTCTGCACGTAAAATATTCCCCACTGTGTGTGTGCAAAGCCCAGGAGTGCACCAGTTTCCAAGATACCACGGCACTGCCTGGAGCACCACACACTAATGAGCTCCAAACCCTCACACTCACAGTTACTTAACACTGGTCACATCGTCCATTCAAGCATTCAGTAAAACAGTAGTTAAATTTCCTAATACTGGTCTTTGCCTGTTTCTGTTCTTTCAGTATAACGGCCATGAATGTGTGTGATGCTTTCAATAATACAGAGGTCACCTTGTCTCTGCTGTTATATCACCAGGGTGCTTTTTCTTCTGCGGCTGCTTCTGTATTTGAGGGTCAGGGCCAGTTGATCCATATGTTGACTGATAGTCTTATTACACTCAAGTATTTGTACTCACCATCCCTCTGTTGTCCAGCCTTTACAGCCTCTCACCTTTATATTTGGCCAAATAACGGCTTTCTTTCTTTTCTTTTTAGTAACCAAATTTGTGACAGTATGCTCTTTTCGACTTAATTTGCTGGCAGGAATGGGGTGAAGCAAAGTCTCATACTGTGACATATATTACTAGCTAGCATCAGCTGGTGTAAATGGGCTCTCTCCATGGTTTTCACCATAGGGGTTTCTTTCGTCCTTGTTTTTAAAAGCCAAAAAATGCTCCTGGGGTTTTATAATAGTTTTCTCTGAAGTGTAGATGGTGTGACTGCAGTCATAAACTGAGCTAAATGTTTCTCCCACTGTATTGGAAATTCCATTATTTTAACTAATATGGAAGGACCATTGTTTTGTTAGCATGCAACAACTGGCTAACTGCTCCCATGAGACTGTGAATATGTTGGCTCAGGGATACCGATGAAACTCACCACAACAGTGTCCTGTCTGGCAGGCTCATCACAGGCTTTACCAAGTTATCATCTAACTCAGGTCCTTTTGTGCGGTTAGTACAGTGTGTCTGGGTGGGTGTGAAAGCTGTCAATCAAACCCTGGTGCAGACCAAACAACTGAACTGAGAAAGGTGGGTCTTGGTCTAAACAGACTCTGGTGCGGTTTGTTTGTGGTGTGAAAGAAAATGAACCAACCAACCAGTGGATTTTATGATAGCAGATATGTGATTGTAACATGATTTCAACAGTTAAACCAATAATAGATCCCCCTAGTGATCGTGAAATCTGTCTGCAGTCTCAGAATTGATCCTGATTAAGGCCACGTACTGTATATCCCATTACCTATTAATGCTAATGCATACATGTGATGAAGAACCCATTAAAAAAAAAAAACCACTGACTCCAAGACGAGGGAACCGGAAATGCTGAAATGCTAACTCATGGACAAAGGAAACATTCACTGATCATTTTTAATTGTCAATATGACAAATAGTTTCCATGTGGTGGCATCCTTGCCCCATGTTTGACCTTGTACGTTACTTGATGACGCGGGGAGTGCTGAGTTTATCAAAGCTAACTGTTCCGTTATTATTTCTGATCAGGAAACTCATCTAATAAGCGTTACACATGGAGGTAAAGAGAGATCTCCATGGTCTTACAATTGACTACTCCGTGTTCACATAATCCGGTCGAAATTAATCTATATTTTTAAATGCTCATTAGTAAAAGTGTATATCATCCAAGAGAGACAATAAAAACTAAAGTAATGGTCAGTTGTCAATTGTCGCCGTGAAATTTAAGGTGTGCTGATGGATTCGCGTCGTCAGCTCACGCACTGAGTAACATTACAAGTAAACGTTCCACCTTAAAAGTTGCCGGCAGTCGGCCCAGTGAATTATTTTTCTCAGACTACAGCTGCTGTAAGAGGCAGCAAAACATCCTTTCATTTTATAGTTATAGTTTACTAATAAAACTCTCCACGGTATGAACAGTAGTTACAAAACCAGCCACAACTCAAAGCTCCACCTTTTAGTACAAGATCTTTGTGCTAGGTACCCCAGCAGAGGGTTGGGGGAGAGTTACTGCCTCAAGCGAGGGAGTTCAAGTATCTCGGGGTCTTGTTCACGAGAGAGGGTAGAGTGGAGTGTGAGATGGATCGGCAGTTAGGTGCGGCTTCTGCAGTGATGCAGGCGCTGCACTGGTCCGTCGTGGTGAAGAGGGAGCTGAGCCGGAAAGCGAAGCTTTTGATTTACTGGTCCATCCACGTCCCAACCCTCACCTGTAGTCATGAGCTCTGGGAAGTGGCCGAAAGAATGAGATCGTGGATGCAAGTGGCCGAAATTAGTTTCCTCCGTGGGGTGGCTGGGCTCAGCCTTAGAGATAGGGTAAGGAGCTCGGACATCCGGAGGCAGCTTGGAGTAGAGCCGCTGCTCCTTCGCGTCGAAAGGGGTCAGTTGAGGTGGTTCAGGCATCTGATCAGGATGCCTCCTGGGCACCTCCTGCTGGAGGTGTTCCGGGCCCGTCCCACTGGTAGGAGGCCCCGGGGCAGACCCAGAACACACTAGAGGGATTATATATCTCGTCTGGCCTCGGAACGCCCTGGGGTCCCCCAGGAGGAGCTGGAAAGCATCGCTGGGGAGAGGGATATCTGGGATGCTTTGCTTGGCCTGCTGCCCCCGTGACCCGGCCCCAGATAAGCAGATGAAAATGGATGGATGGATGGATGGTACCCCAACAGAGGGGTGACCAGAAACGGGGACAGTACAGAACAGTTCGTTTTTGTTTTAAACAAAAAAAACGTTGGATTTTGGTTTGGTTTAAATTGTTACTACAAATGAATTACAAATTATCCAATGATAACTGCAGTGTCTATATGTCCACCAGTGGTGAAAGCACCCTTTAAATTGTGTGAACCACAGACCTTATTTCAGGCGTCTAATTAAAAACCCATTTTAAAAAACCCATCGACTTCAAAACAAGGGAACCGGAAGTGCTGAAATGCTAACTCATGGACACAGGAAACACTCACTGAATCCTTTATAACTGTTACTATGAGCAATAGTTTTCCTGTGGTGGCAGCCTTGCCTCATGTTTGACCTCAGAGCTCGTGCGTTACTCTGTGACGTTACGACTGTTACGTTATTTTCTGAGCAGGAAACTCATCTGTTAGGCGTAACAAGAGGAGGTAAAGGGTCATACAGTTGTCTGCTCCGTGTCCGACTCCATAGCCGTGTTTTGTGCCCACCCACTGTCCGCCACTGTTTGATCCACTCCTGCGATTTCTTCCCGCTCAAAGCCGATCTTGCTGCAGGGAGGAGCGAGCGGAGTGCAGTTGAGCCGAGCCGAGAGCATCACAACCCGCATTCAAGGAAACGGGCAAGCACAGCACTTTTTTGACTTTCCATAATGTTCTAGCCTCCGTACAGCATACCTTTAATACGAAGACAGATATATATTTCGACGTGGACCCGTATGGACGCCGTCTGTCTGTGAGGAGCTGGGTATGTGTGCCCAGTGAAGGGAGACCCCCCCAATTGTTTCCTGCGCCAAGAACTGTAAAGACATGGTCATTACACCGCATCTGTGGTAAGGCAATGAGCTCTTGTGCTCCTGTTTGAATGCAATCTGAATGCCAGTCGTGTTTATGTGGGGGAAACCACCCTGTCATGACAGTGCTGTGTCGAATTAATGTGCACAGCCTTTGTTTTGGTGCTCAGACTCGGAGCCCAGCAGCATCCCATCCTTTTGTATTTGCATCCCGAGTGAATCGCCGAGGACCAGTCAGACATTACTACCTAGCTGCTGCTGCTAGTCTGACAGGGATGAGATGTGCAGAAACATGCATGTCCCATCATCACAGGGAGCATCATCATTCAAACATGGATGCTGTTGTGGAGTGATGAAGCAGCCAGGCAGCCCAACTCTGTACCTGACTTTGATGATGTAGACGTAATGCGTCACTGACATTTTCACCTTTCTAACCGGGCTCCATGGCTTCTCCAAACGTCCCATCAGACATCTGTCTCCTCACATATCTCATTATTATTGATGGACATCATCTCCACTCATGATCCATTATATCCCCCTCATTATGTTGTCAAGGTTGAGATGCCAACTAATTGAAAGTTAGCCAACTTCTGTCACTTACAGGATTGCTCCACAATATCACTCTGCCTCCTTTTTGCAACTGAAGGTCAGCCAGTGACTTTGCAGTTGTTTAAAATAGCCCCGAATCACATAAATTAAAGAACAGCAGAGGGGACTGGAAAGCCGGATGAATTTGTAGTTTCTCGCTGGCATGCTTTCTTGAATAGATGTTGCTTTGATCAGCAGTGATGATTGATTTTCTGATATATTTCTTGGCCCCGGCCTGAAGAACACTCCGGCTGAAGGTGTCCCCGTCCCATTTAGATGAAATCTTTGCAGAGCTTTATGTGCCTCATCCTTTTATAGACAGAGAGGGGACAGAGCGGAGGCCAGCCTCATTTTGATGCTCAAAATATTGGATTCAGATAGTCTATTTTGCCACATGTTATTAATATTGACAGTAGGGAGTCAATCAGGTAATTGCTTCGTCTTGCTCATCTAATTAGCTGACACATCCAAGCACAAAGTTCATTACAGATTGAAGCAGTTGCCAGAATATATGGCTTGAAGGCCTGTGACTCATGTTTAGCTGTTCCCTTGGTTTACTTAACCTTACTCATTCTCTGTCATGTTGTTGTTGTTGCCACAAAATAGTCGACCAAACGTTAGTCTACCAGAAAGGTCATTAGTCGGCAAGATTTCATCGGTCGGTTCGTTGCACAACAAAACAAAAAACAAACGTGAAACTCTATGAGGAGCTGCACCTTGTCAAAATAAATCAAAACCTATATGACTGGACCATGTGGGAATTTAATTTGAAAGGACAGACACAGGAAGTAGTCACACTCAGCATTCAGACAGGAGTCACGTTACAAACACAGCCGACAGATATCTATCCCTTCTTCCGTAAATATTCAGTCTGATAAATACGGAAAAGTTGATCATGTTAGTGCAGGGCTACCCAGAGCTTTACATCTGTCCCACGGACGATAGGCCTACACACTTATAAACAGCTCCTGGAAGAAGATCAGCTCTGCAGTCAGGATTTCAGGCTAGGCTACACGATTGCTTAGCAACCTCAGATGCAACCTGCCACCACGCTCTTGAAAGCTGGCACAAACAAAGGCACAGGAGTAGCATCCAGTGCCTGACCTAGCGTTTTCCAGGCAGTTAAAGACGCAGCATGTGTATGGCCTCTAATTTCCAGGGCTATTACCTGCGATTATTCCACATGCTAGTTAATAACATGTCGGGCAGGAAATCGAAAGTGTGGGATCAATTTGAGAAGGTGAAGGATGAACCCAAGGTGATATGTAAACTCATCTTCATTGGTCGACTACAAACATGACGTATCATCTGAAACATGTTAGTAGCTACATGCCCATTAGCCACTTAGCACAATCATTACTGCTTTGCCGACAGCGTCATTAACAGGCGGCTCGCTCAGTGTGTGACGTGTACTTGTAGATAAAATATAGGCCTATATTAATGAAGGTTCATTAGTACGGTTTTGTATTTTTCTGTAATGTAGCACAGTGTTAACAATGTTACTGATACTATTCTTTCTCAGACCTTGGACTCAAACCATTGTGTCGCCCCGCCCAATATATATAATTTAATGATTGAATTATTGTTTATGTGGGCGAGTAGTCAACTAATGGCCCTAAATGACGACTATTGGTCGACTAGGAAAATTCTTAGCCTGGGGCAGCCCTACTTGTTTTTTTCTCTGAAAGTGTAGTGCTCGATACCATTGTCAACATTTTGGTCCAGTCCCAAAATACTACTTTGCAAATACCTTAATTTGCCGAATATAAACAGCTTCTGTCAAAACTCTCATTTACATTTAACAAAGTAAACCAAACATCTAAAATGCATCAGCGTTGCTTTGACAAAAAACTGTAGAATGGCTTTGTCTAAGTAAGAAACAGTGTGACGTTAACAGATCATGGTGTACACCAGGCAGCGACTGACAGGATGTGAACAAGAACTCAGAGCCAGCTTTCACTTCTCCACAGTTCCTGATATGGGCACAAGCTGGTCAGCACCTAAAAAGTATTGCAGTGTGATACCCAGCTTTACCTAGATGATGTAATGTGTGCAGTGCAGGATAAACTGGCTCTGTCCAGTTAGTGTTGTCTTTTTTTTGGAGAATAAGACAGGTCTACTCTAAAGGAGTGTGCTGCTTACTGCTTCCAGATGTCACACAAGATCTACATCCTTCTCACCTGCCATTGCACACCCAGGTTAATGGTCAAAACATTGCTGTGCTGATCGATATGCATTATTAGCCAGTTGTAAATTCAGACAGTGGTTGTCCTCATGGACCCTGTAATATAATCTTGGGACATGAGTCTGCTTTTGTTGGCTACTTAAATTATGCAACAGAGAGGGGAGATCAGCAAACTTGGTTCCCTGTAGAGAGCTGGTCGATAATGTGATATTGTGGGTAGCTTGGATGTGGTGACAACACAAACATTATGTCTTCGCACCCCTATTAAGACACAGTTACCATCTTGCTTCATCGTATTACATGTTCATGAGTGATGTCATTAACATTTGTGTGGCATTACATGCACCAGCAGCAGTAGAAAGTGATCTTCCATTGTTTTTTTTAATTGTTTTTCATCGGTTTGGTTGGGTCTTGTAGTTCTCCTTGACATATTGGGTGTCTGAATCTTAAGTTTTTTTTCTTCATCCCTGTCAGATCTCACAGAGCAGGGCACACAGATAGTGGGATTACTGCGGCCCTCTGGTCTAAACCTCTCTCCAGACAACTCTGTGTTGCTCTCCCTGGCTTGACCCACGTCAGGACAGATGATAGTCACTGCTTTATTCGTGATACTCTATTGATCCCTGCGGGAGAAATTTGATTTCTCACTCGACGCCAGCCCCCCTAAGGTTACAGCACATATTCTGCTGGAAAAGCCCTGGAGCCTATAGGAAGTTAGCGTGTTTTTCACAGACAGTTCAGGAGAGCAGATTGTTGTTATTGCAGGTGAGTGAACCTGAAGCTGGTGGTTGTCTCTATGCCACTCTGCTCAGACTTCATAAAGCTGGGGGTCTGCGGATTCTTAAAAAGCCTTAAATTCAAATTTTAAATTATTAGGCCTCAAAGGTCATTAGATAGTCTTAAATCTGAATTTTAAAGGTCTTAATTGCCACAAACATTTAATCTAATCTCTGTTGTTTCATTACTTTTTTGTCAAAATGAGTCAAGCTCTTCTGCATCAAAGTCCACATTTCTGACCTACCACTGAACCTATTATTTTACTTGCACATACCTGTTGGCAAAATACAGATTAACCTAGCTCACTCTGATAATCATATTCCTGCATAAAACCCTCACGGGACCACGGATATACCACTTACATTTATTGCATTTCAGTGGTATGCAACAAAACTACAAAGCTTTTAATTTATTCAGTTGATGCTCTGAAACAAGGAGACATGGACATTTCTATTTACTTACCTGCAACATCAATCTACCAGAGCATGGACAAAATAAATGATTGGATGCACTCCAGGGCTGCAAATAACAATTATTCTTTATAAGAAAATATTGGAAAATGCCCATTATCATTTCCCACAGCTCAAGGTGATGTTTTCATATTTCCTGTGTTATTCGACATCATTCAAAATCCCAAATATATTCAGTTTAATATCATATACAGTGGTGTAGGGATGACATTTTTTTTGTAGGCTAATCTGGTAGTTAACATCGTCCTGGTTTCCTTCTCCAAAAGCCTATGGGATTTTGGATTATTGAAAAAAATAAGCCCCCTGGCATGACATTCGAACCAGAAATGCCATCACCAGGCATAGGGAACCAGAGGTGCAAAAAATGCTAACTCATTTCTGGCATTAAGGACTCAATCCTGCAGCATTCTCCATGATAAAGCATTAAATCTTCACATTTAGACATTGGAACCAGCACAGTTTAGACATTTTTTACTAGAAAAATGTTTGAAACAATTCATCAGTTATCAAAATTGCCAATTAATTTTCTGTCAGGCGACTAATCGCTTCATCTACTAATGATTGCAGCTCTAAGCGGCTCCATCAGGTCTCAGTGACTACAACCATATGATTTTCAGTGAAGTGAACAATTAACAAAAACGTCTCTTCTTAATGTCCTCAGTAGAGTTCTACAAAACAGGAAGTCTCCTTTTATGTCCCAGTAATAATGGATACTCTTAATTGGGTATAGGTTGCAAATATGCTGCTTCTGTAGAATAGTCACCAATGAAGTGTTCTTCCTGTTTACGCCCAGTCATTAGAGTTGTTTACTCAGCTGGCAGAGTCTAGTTTAATGAACCTCGTTTGAACTCTTGGCCTTGAATCTATCAATTTAGCTCGAAATTCATTTCATAGTATACAATCCGCTGATAGCACTGGTCAGAGGTAAGATTATTTTCTCCTCCCAAAAATATCTCTGACAGTTTTCATCATTACTTTTGATTTTCGGGAAAAGCCGTCTTTCAAATACTGCTGCTTTTCTGGAGCATGAAATGAAAAAGACAGAACTTATTTAATGTTTGTGATTGAGCTGAGAGTGCATTTTGGGTGAACAAGAGAGATGGGGAAAGGGAAATGAAAGTGTTTTCCTGCTTATGTAGACATTTCATGCATGTGGAGCCACACATGGAAGTGAGGAAATTAGGCAGACGATAGGCTTATTTCCATAAAAAAATCTTTGCAGTGTGTAATGCATCAGCACAAAGAAAGAGGTTACATGTTGCAGAAATGCAGTTTTTAAATTAATCTGCAGTGTGTTGTTTACAGCCCCCTTTGTCTATTTGATAAACAGTATATACATATATATCAGATACATAAATCATTCTTATTTGGTACACCTTTATTCCATCACATCACGACACAACATACATAGGTGTGTATTGTGTAATTATGTCATTACTTTATTTGCCTTCAAACATCAGCATTTAAGGTACACAGTCTGAATTTGGTGCATGTATTTATGAAAGTGTTTCTCAAGTCCACACAACTGCTTTTGCAATACCACTCATTTGTTTTAAAATAACACACTTCCCTACGTTCTCAGTAGCTGTTGTAACCCTAACCCAGGGCTGATCCCAGAGATAGAGAGGTGTTGCCAACAGTTAAAGGTTTTCAATAATTGCAGTACTCATCCTGCTTTCTCTGAAACTAGCTGCTCACCTGCTTCAAATTATTAGGACATTTTATTTCAATTAAAATGTAATCAGATTTCTACTATGGATCAGTCGTATCTGGTAGTTGCTTTGCTCTGATCAGTAAACTAAATTTGATGGCGATGGTATGGTAAGCCTCGTTTTAACAGTGGATGTGGTAAAGTTGGTGACATTTTACTTCAACTTGAGGCACTGAAAGAATGTCGATTGAAGGGTCCATTCCCCACACTGTTGCACACTAGTGCCTTTGTTGCTTTATGTGAGTGAAGGCTCCCCTTTGTCCAGCATGGTCTTGTAACATCCCAACACCATCTGGGGATCTGAAGCTCAGAATCAGACCAGTCTGGGCATAAAATACATCAGTAGAAAATATCGCTTTCGTAATGTGCATGACTCCACAAAATTCTGTTTGATTTGAATTAAAATTGTCCGAATGATAAATGGAATAATCTTGTAATTTATGTTTTTATTTATTTTTATTTATTTAACCCATATAACCAGGTAAGTCCCGTTTAGATCAATAATCTCTTTAACAAGGGAGACCTGGCCAAGACAGCAGCATACAAAAAAGTGACAGCCAAACAACAACACAATAAAAATCATGAAAGATACACAGTAACATGTAGAAATATTAGGACACCTACGCACAGTGACAAGACCCATCCGATTCACTCATCCTTGTCCTTTTGAGAGCTTTAACGTTGGGCAGAGAGACCAGTTCACGTAGTTTCAACTCTTTTTGAAGGTTATTCCAAGTGAATAACCTTCTCTCCCAGCTCAGTCCGAGCACTAGGAACAGACAACAAAACTACATCTTGAGATCTCAGACTGTAGCTACAGTCGGATCTCTGTTCAATCAAAATACAGATGTACAAAGGGAGTTTACCCAGTACGGCTTTCAAATACCAGTGACTGAGCCTACAAAGGTCAAAGATGGCCAACCAACCCTGGAATAAAGCGTACAGTGATGAGAGAGGGCTTTACAATTTCTAACAAATCTCAGTGCACTATCATATGCAGTATCTAACATGTGCAAACAATGTGCAGGTACATCCAGAACTGGTAAAAATGTAGTAGCAACCAGACTTTTTCTAGCCTGCTGTTTTGCATGTATCATTGTTTAGCATATTTTGAATAACCTATTCTCTGGATAGGAATTTGAGTGCTTGGATTTCTGGTATATACCGTCGTCCTTTTGCATAAAGCAGGGAGGTCCAACTTATTTTAGTTCATAGGCCACATTCAGCCCAATTTGATCTCAAGTAGGCTGGACAAGTAAAGCCATTGCATAATAACCTATAAATAACAACACCTCCAAACTTTTCTAAGAGTGTAAAGACGTACATTCTGACAACATTCATCCATTTATAAAACAGATGATGAACAGCCTGAGATATTTTAGGAAAAATAAGTGCGATTCCAAAACTATGTCTCTTTTTCTCCCCAGAGTCAGTCACTGTCATTACATGTGCATTGTTGCATACATCTCCTTTCCAGTGTAGTATTGCTGACATCACCCTAAAGTGGAAGCTGTTGATAAAGCAGGTTACGTCAACTCCCGCCTTACAAACCATTTACAAATCAAAGGTTTTGTCAGTGCCTCAGCAGCAGGGTTCCACCAATGTTGTTTTAAGACAGAAGTCTGATACAGATTCTTATGTATCTGTATGTATTGAAGCTGCTGATTGACAATATTTCACACAATGTTCACTATCTTTAAATATGAACATCACAAGTGTTCTTCTGTATTCTGGTCAGGGTGAAAAGCCTCAGAAGCAGCATTTTACATGAAGTAGGCTACTCACTGTTTAACTTGCTCCTGAAACCTGACACCTCTTAGTCTTCACAAGTGTGATATTATTAAGTGTGCATTGTCATCCAGTGGGTCGGATTGGACCTTTTATTGGGCCGGTTCTAGCCTGTGGGCCTTCTGTTTGACACCCCTGGCATATAGCATCATACAAGATTATTTTAGAATGTGAAGTGACTCAAAACAGCTCCCCATGAGCTCCTTTTTTGTCCTCATTGTTCCACATGGGTAATCTTGCTTGCAGCATAGCAAAAGCAGACACATCAACACAGACTCATCCATCACTAAACATAACTAAAAACATCAATTAGTAGAGGTATTATGCAATAGCAGTAAAAAAAAAAAAAAGAAGAAGCAAGTAATAGCAATATCCAAAAAAAAACAATGCAGAATAGAAAAGTCTGTAATTTCACCTTTTTTGCTGATTTTGAATTTCAGTATATCCACTGTACATTTGCTTAAGCATATATTGACATTAAAATGTATACAAGCATAGGGCAGCACTGCAGTATTATCCTCCCACCCCACACCATGACACCTCACCTCACCCAGCCCTCCAAACCAACCCTGCTTGTCCCCTTAAGTCCAGGGACCGGTTGCACAAAACAACGTAAGATTTTTCCTTAAGTATGACACTTAAGGCTTAATTTCTCCTCAGCTGAGGGACTTACACAGTTGCACAGAATTCCTTAAAAGGTTTCCTTAGTTAAGGAAAAATGTTAACTCACTTACTCAAAGAGATTTTACAGTGGTAAAAGTTTCCATGGAGATTGTTTGTTTCTTGGACTCACGCTTGTGATTCCTTATTGTCTTACAAAGTTTGCTTATAGTTAGATAGTGAAAAAAATGGCAGAAGAAAAGAAGATAAGAAGATAACACTTCTGGAGGAATACACTCATAGAACGCACATCCTACAAAGTAAATGTCATCTCCAAACACCAGAAAACGATTGTAGGAAATAATTGGAACGAAAATTATTTCAGTCAAATCTGTAAAAGTTTTTTTTTTTTTTTTTTTTTTTTCCCATTTATCACCATAAATTCAGTCATGTTACAGTTAAGACAGAGTCAGAGGTACCTTAAGATTTTTTTTTGCCTTGCTTTGGTTGTAAAGGTTTTTTTGTGCAATGGTCCAGGGATTCCTTAAGTATAAGATCAAGACAAACCAGAAGTACTTGAGTGAACATTTTGAGGAAGCCTTAAGTAGAAGACTTAAGGGTGTTTTGTGCAAGCAGTTTTATTTTGAGGGAAACCTTAACTAGGACTTTAAGGAAAATCTTAACTTAAGGTGTTTTGTGCAACCGGCCCCAGGTCTTCACAAGAATGAATGGCCATTGAGGTGTTTGTCAAACCAAGGACTACAAAAATACAACACAGTGTTCAAGGATGAATGAAAAAGCATCAGTTCAAGAAAGGAAAACAGCAAGAAAGAAAACCAAATAGCTAAATAAAATAACATTAATGGCAATAATAAAAACATATATTGGCAGGGATAATAGCATTAAGAAAAACTCTGCATTTCTTACTTTGCTGATATAGTATGTTATCCACATAATAACACACATGTCATCATTTAACAACCAAAACATTGTGAGGTCGGCAGTGTTTGGTTTGACTCTGTTCCTGAGGTCTTGACCAGGTGCTTAAGAAGTGTTGTTGTAGTGTCCACATGGCAACGCCTGCCTTGTCCTCCTGCTTACAGGACCATAATCATGGTGACTGGATTTAGAAGATTAAGCTCATGACTAATCAAGCTCTGATCGGACGTTCCCCAACACGATACCTGGCTTCATGTGGAGCACCACTGCTGTCTACCTAAACAGGAGTCAAACAGACACCAAGACACTGGTGTCCTTAAATTTAAGAATCCTGCTCTTACATTTCTTTGTGCATCAAATGTTTACTGTGGCTGGCATTTGGCACTACTGGTTTAGACTACAAAAGTAAGCCTTTACATGAGGAGTTACGGGGCAAACAATAAGAGACCAATTGACAATTGACTAATAGAGTCATTTTTCGAGCAAAAATATAAATTTGAACTATAAATTTGAACTGGTCTGTTGGCAAATCAAGAAACTTGGTGACATCGCCTTTGGCTATTGGATATTACAAGGGTATTTTTCTAATGTTTCAGATCAAATTATTAATTGATTCGTCGAAAGAAATAATCTGCAGATTGATCAATAACAAAAATCATTGTTAGTTGCAGTCCTACACTAAGTAATGGAAGTGTCTTGATTCAGTTTTAATGCATGCACAGTGTACACTTCATGGTGAAAGTGATGAGCAAAAGCCAACAGTCTTGGTTACAAGTTTTCACTTTCATTCACAGCAGCTTTATATCTGTTTGGCATCTTTCCATCCTTTCCACGTGCTGATAGACGGCTGTTTATGTCTTTAATTTACCTTCAATGTCACTGAAAGGACTCCAAGTTCAAGCTTTCAAACTAGATTGAACCATGTATTAAAATGGTAAAGTGCACAGTGAAAGTACTCCTCCTTTCTGCTTCCTTATTAGGTCAAGGAGAGTGGATCTATTAAATAGGCTAAGTGGAGTACTCTATCTGAATGGACTTAGCGCCTTGTCTTACAGTAGCTTAGATCCTAGTTGGCTTAAGACAGGGCAGGGATGATGACGTTGTTAAAGGATCTAAATTATAGATTACACTGTGTGAGGATACTGCACAGTTGCATGTGAGAGTGGATGCTGTTGAAGTGTGCAGAGCTGCTCAGTGGACTTGGGGAGTTTCCCTTTTAAATGGGAGAATCTAACAGACACATCCTGTCGTTAAAACCACAGGGTGCTCCAGGGTTATAGCCTCTATACAATGCCTGTGAACACAAACAGTCTCTGGTGCAATATGCAGTCCTGCACTGCCACACAGTTTTCTTTTTCAGTCTTTTAGATATTGTCTTTGGTGTCATCAAGTTGCCCTAATAATAATTATAATAATATGTAATAACAATATGTAATAAAATCACAAAACATTATTTAAAACTTCCAGCATGCGGACAGTTTAGCATTATAAATTGAGCATAGCGTTAGCTCAGGCAGGACACGATGTCAAGCTCAACTCACATCGCAGCTACATCAGCTGATCTCAAACAGCCCAATCAACTGATGGAGCAGCTGTTTCATGGAAGGGAGTCAGCTGAAAGATCACATGATTCCTTTCTATGCAACCAATTGGCAAATCTCATTGAGGGCGCCCTATTTAAACTGCTCTGGCCTGCCTACATGCTGTGTCTGCCTTATCAGTGTCATTTCTGTTTGTCATTGATGCTGCTCTGTTCTGTTCCCGAGGAGTCTTTGCTGCTGCTCTCCCTGCCTTAGGCTTTCCATGTAGGGGCATGGAAGGGCAGGGGAGTGTGCTCTCTGAATCAGGCTTTCCTTGTCTGCACGTGGAAGGGCAGAGAGGTGTGCTCTCTATGCTTCAAGCTTTCCTCATCTGCACATGGAAGGGCAGAGAGGTGTGCTCTTTCTGTCTTAGGCTTTCCACATAGGCTTTCTGTGTAGGCTCAAGGAAAAGCAGAGAGGCCCCAGAACAGAGCCATACCACCAAATATAATACTGCAAATGGAAATAAGGTTTTCTTTGATTTAAGTGTTCATGACTGAATTATAGTTTTGTGTCACTGTGAGACTTAGCCAGGACTGCATCTAAGTATTACTTTCTAAATATCGTGATCAGTATAAAATGTCAGGAAATGATAAAAATATCCATCATAATTTCCTAAAGCCTAAGCTAATGTCGTCTAATTGCAGTAGTTTCAAACCCCAAAGATATTCAGTTTACTATTACAAAAGATAATGACATTGAGAAGCTAGAACCCATGTATGTTTAGTGTAATGGCCTAAACAATGATGTAAATTATCAATCAATTATTAGAATAGTTGATGGATTAATTTTCTGTTGATCAGCTATTTGATTAATCAGTTTTGCTTCAGAAAACATTGTATTTTAGAGTAACTACACAAGCTGAAAATTCAGGTTGTCCTGCCATCAAGTTCAGGTCTTAATAAACTACTCCAGTACAACACTGTTCCCCTCCGTACAAGATTTATTGTGGAGCTGCTGTTCATTGTGAAAATACACAATGACCACCTCTTACTTTTTGTTTATCATATCAACATTACTCATATCTTTTTTATTCAACCTCTCCTTGTTTGAAAATACTAGATCTTCTGAGTTTATCTCCAAAAGTCACATGATCAACAGTGAGGTATTTAATCAAAATTATTGTGCTATTTGTCTTTGTAAAGACCCAATAACATCCTCAGCGTCTCACCAAGTGTCTCAGTTTCTAAATTAAACAGGGTTTGTTTATCTGTTTGTTTTCCATCGTCTCGCAATCGATGTATGTTTTATCAGTCCTGGGACCTCCTGAGAGCTTAGACAATTACACAGCACCACTGCAGGCGGTATTATGGGTGTCAGCGTGGAGTAACACAGTGCCATAACTATCGACAAAAACGAGCATCTCTGTTATCATCTGAACATGAAACTAACTAGATATTTTGAATCTAGTGTCATTATTAAAAATATATAAAAAACACATACAATGTCTGAGGTTTTATAGTTTAAATCCAGATGATACTGACACTGTTAGAGCTTTGGCTTGTGTGTATAAGCTTGTATAAGCTAGTTATCACTGGTTTGTGAAAATATAATAGAGCTGTAGATGCTTTTTGATATGATGTGTATCCTCATCTAATGGCCATCATTATCAGAGTTGTAATTAGATAAGGATTTATGTTACAAAGTCCTGTGGCGTGATCTCAGTCCTCCGATGATGCTGTGACTACAACCAAATTGATACAGTGATCTGCCCCATTGTAAACAGTTCATTGCCCTTACAAAGATGTAGGGCTACAAGCAATGATCATTTCATAACAGCGAGGCCCCAACATTAGAGCGGTGTCATATCATGTTGTTCATGATAATACAGGTTTCATTTTTAATCTTTTTTTTTTTTTTTTTTTTAATCCTCTATGGTACTTCATTGCCTCAAGGTGACATACCCATTTTGGCTGTTTACACTCACACAGTACATCCTCCATTATGTTGCAATACTTACAAAAAGAGCCAGGACCCTAAGGAAACCAATAACACTGTTAATATTGCATCATGACACCCAGGAGGCCATGTTGAGTCCCTTTTTCGGGGCCGTCCTCTCAACTCTCTCCACAAAAATGGTCTGAAAATGTCTTTTTCTGTCATTTTTTAACCTGGAAAAATTGGGGGCGTCGGTGGCTTAGTGGTAGAGCAGGCACCCCATGTACAAGGCTGTTGCCGCAGCAGCCCGGGTTTGACTCCGGCCTGTGGCCCTTTGCTGCATGTCACTCCCTCTCTCTCTCTTTCCCTTTCACGCTTGTCTGTCCTATCAATTAAAGGCTTAAAAATGCCCCCCAAAAATATCTTTAAAAAAAAAAAAAATCCCTGGAAAAATTGGACTCACAATAATAGATGAGTTCATTTTATTCGTAATTGTTTAATGTGCTGTGTTTGACAAGTAGTAGACAATTGTAATATCTTTTTTAATCTCGACAAATTAACTTAGATAAGTTTAACTTACATAAGTTACAGTAAAGTTCAGGCTTTGACACTGTGTAGTGTACTATCACGGCTTTACACACATTTTTCCTCCATTTACAGAATGAATGCAATATTATTCTATGACTCTTCAAAGAAGAAGAGGGTAAAATTAGTGCTCCCAGTTGATGTTAGTGAGGATGAATCAGAATTTAAAAGTTTGGAAGACACCAAGCTGCTAACAGCCCAGCAGCAACACATCAAATAATTGCGTCACGCAGTTTGTCAGGAAAGACACACACCAGGAGCCTGAAAACAGGCATTTAAATGCAAAATGAATTATCAAACACTGAAATGTAACTCACTATCTTGTTTTGAAGATGGTTATAATAGTTCAGTTTGTAAAGTTTGCTGAAATATACTTACATGTTCATTCCTATATGGGCTGTTCCACTGTGGTACAGTGTTGTCTGAAGTAACTTTCAGACATACAAACTCAGGAAAAGAGATCATTTTTATTGTTTTTTTTTCAATTTCAAATGGCATGAATTTTAAACTCAAATGTTTTTGAATATTTTCCAGGAGTACTAATTGAGTACTGAGTACTGAGTACTAATAATAATAATAATAATAACCCTGTTCTTTCATTGCTAACCATTATGGTACAGTGTTGCGTTAAGGTAACATACCCAAAAGTGTACCTCCCAAAAGTATTTTGGTCTATTTTATGACAAAAAAAACATTACAAAGATTTGTTTTATCAACTGGCATCATAATGCGTACCTCACTGTGATTACAGTAATATTCCAAGTTATGGACATAATGACATCAGACCATTACGCACAGCAACAACAAGCATGACTAAAGCAAAACTGCTTCCGGTGGAGGAGTTAGTTCTAAAAAGGGAGTGACTGCAGAAGGCTTCATTTGGGTTTAGCATCCCGAATGTCTTATGAGCAGCTCCATACTTTCAGACCCTTTCATTGAGCTGCTGCTGTGCAGTATGAGAGAGGAGTTACTTCTGTATGGTTATATACATTGTTTACCAGGAAAATCCTTCATAATATTCCTTTAACTGAAATAAGTAGACAGCATACAGTTAGAGGTTCAACTCATTATTTGTAGGTTAGAGGTGACACAATTCGCCAATTACTCGATTTGTCAATCAAAATGCAACAGTGTCTTTGGCTTCAGCTTCTCAAGATATCCTGCACCAGTCTCACAGAAAACATAATGTAAGGCTTATCCAGTAATGCACATGTAATGAGGAGAATCTTAAAAGAATAGCCCAGGGCTTCTCGACTGAGCATCTGAGAGTCAGATTAACATATTGAAATTGATGGAGGATAGTTCTGAAAGCCTAGGAGAGGCCCAGACGCTTATTTCTTCAAGGAGTAAACTAGACTATGCGACGTTTGATGAATGACAGTGGCTCTGTGTTTTTGTATAAACAGCAGCACTGACTGCTGTAGAATGAGGAAGGCGAAGTAGGTGTGATATAGTGTAACTTCCTGACTTTTTTCTGATCTCTATTTTCAGATGAACAGAAAGCAGTGAGTGTGAGGAAGTGTCAGAGGATGCTCTTGATCTGCAGGGCCCAGTGCTGAGGGAGGTCCACGGAGCCAACTGGAGCCCATCATGTCTCAACACCAACACTACCAGCGAGGCCCCCACGGCCGCACCATGAGCTCTGAGGACAGGGGCTCCACGCCAGGCATCAAGACCTCCACACCAGTTCACAAGAGCGCCTCCTCATCGTCTTCTTCCCAGCGCGACAGCCGGCAGGTAATTGCCAGACTACTGTAGGGATCCATATAGAAATAGTCTGTAGAGACAGGAGCACTTTGAATTAATGTAACTTGAGCAGAGGTGATATAGGGAGGAGTGAATTAATTTAAATTATTTTATGTTGCTGCTGTCAGTGGTGTCCTCTTGTGAGACAGTTTATGCAGCAGAAAAACAGGCAGATAGAAGGGACCTGCCAGGAATTAGTAAAAGATAAAATATTAATTCATCAGTTTTAGTGTGTGAAACAAAAACAGTCATTATGTTATGTCTGTCAGTTTTTAAAAAATCAGCTAACCCAAATTATCTCTGCAGATGTTTTCATATGTGCAGAAATAGTTTTCCTTATAGGGCTGTCCTCAACTTTCTTCATTTACTAAAGTTGGACAGACACTGTGCATTTTTGCGTTTTCATCAATCTTGTACATTCAGGGCTCTACAGTAACTTTAAACAGTGGTCGTCAGGCTGGCAACCAGGCATCAGCTTCTGTTTGCTGAAACTGAAAGTATTGTTTCTATTTTTAGTCACCTTATATTTTGTATATGAAGATACTCTGCAGTTATACTTCTGCCTAATAATGAAAATGTGACATACAAGAATATTAAGAGGCGAACAAATTCTCTGTAGTCTGTGTTTTATCTGACAGGTCTTTGTCAGCTGAATCAACTTGCACATCCGTTTGTGATGTTGACAGGTTAGTTGAACTTTTCACCTCACAGTCAAGCAATTTAATTTGATTCGCCATGAGTGTATGCGAGTAAATGCACCGACGCACATGCAGTATTGTGACATGCAGCATTGTCTAGCTCCAGTTCTGACTGTAACAGCAATTGGGGTTACAAGATTTGCTCTTTGCTGTCCCTGTTTTCATGCCTCTGCACCAGAGACAGCTGTGGCCTGAGGCATTATGCTTTTGGGTTGTCCATCCCATTCTCGTCAAAGTGGTATCTCAGAAATGCCTTGAGGGAATTTCTTCAAATTTGGCACAAACATCCATGTGCACTCAACAATGAACTGATAAGAATTTGGTGGTCAAAGGTCACTGTGACCTTTGAATTGTGCCTACTGGCACAATAAAGTGTAGCCCTTCAGACATAGCACCTAGACCCTAGCATTTCCACCGCAAACAGTACTCTTAAATGTGGGCGGTGTTGTTGTCACTCACTGTATTTCCTTATTACCAGTGACGCATAGGGAAGTCTGCACCTCATTTATTGTCCACAGAACACGGTTGCATGCTAACATTTTCAGAACAAAATAAGACTGCAGTGAGAGTCTCTCTCAATGGGATATTTAGAAATAGCGGGTTTGTGCATGGTAAGGCAAGCTCGGGGGTTTAGTGTTGTGTGAGCCAACGGTCACAACTTTTTCTCCAAGTGAGGATTAGAATGCATTCAGTTCACATAAGCTGGTGGAAATTAATATATATGAACGCTTGAAGATCCACTCATTACTAAAAGAGTATGTCATATAAAAACTAAAGTAATGGTCAAAGTTGTCACAGTGAAATTTAAGGTGTGCTGATGGATTCATGTCGTCAACTCATGCATTGAGTAACATTACAAGTTAACGTTGCACCTTAAAAGTCGCCAGCAGTCTGCCCAGTGAATTAAGTTATTTTTTCTCAGACTACAGCTGCTGCGAGAGGCAGCAAAACATCCTTTAATTTCATAGTTATACTTTACTATTATATGTAAAACTCTCCACAGTATGAACAGTGGTTACATGAGCCTCAAAACCAGCCACAACTCAGCCCTGAGCAGAGCGACCGTCCGCTATTGACCAATCAACAGACTGCAGTGTTCACAGCTCCACCTTTTAGTACCAGATCTGTGTGCTAGGTACCCCAACAGCGGGGGGACCAAAAATGGGGACGGTAGGGAACAGTTCCATTGGTACCATCCACAACTTTTCACAGTGGAAACAGAAAAAAAGTTAATTGAACTGGACCGTACCGTACTGCTTGGTTGAAATGGGGCTACAGTATTGTATGGTATGAATTGGTGACACTAATCTTGTGGGTGGGTGTCCACCTTGAAACTGTCCTGACCGATTGATTTTCTGTGCTGCTGGTTTGAAGATGTGTGTAAGGCCACAAAAAATACTTAACACCTTTTACTGAATTCCTTCAAAGTCCACACTAAATATATTATATGAGACTGGACAGACATGGATGTAAACTGCAACTTGACTGGTTGGCGGAGGCATACAATCACGAAGCAGTGATTCCAGTTTATATGTTTTAAAGTGGTTGCCACTAATGGCAGCCTATGGCTATGAATTGGTTGCCAGTTTCTCAAAATGTTTGTCAGTGGCAATCTGGCAGACGTTACTGTCGAGTCATGACATTGTCGTATCAAGTTTTAATCTGCCTGTCTGCATGGTCATTCGACCTCTGTGGTCACACTGTACAGATCCATTCACCGGTCCCGACGTAGCCTCACACTGATCATAAACATGGTTTTGTCTATTGACAGTTCTAATGAAGTATAGTCAAACAAGATGACTGCATCCTCAAAATTGCTGATGAAAACAGAAAGGCAACATCACATCATGCATTTCTAATATTGACTTAAAGCAGGAGGAAAATGACATATATCGACAGAAGGCTGAGAAGATGCAGACGATATCTTCTGCCAGTTCTGCAGTGAAGTTCAATTTTATTTCCATCACAGGGAAGTCTCAGTGGAGACTACAGTAGTCACAGCGATAGTACTCCAATACTGCATGCCAGAGATCCATCCAATCATCCAACAGCTAGATTATTGATCGTTTGAGCAACTAATTAGATGTTGTTACCACCCTCAAACTGAACAACATCTGATCTGGAAGAAATTCATCCAGGTTCTGTTAATTCAGGGTTAAAATCTGCTTTAATCAGATTAGTGTCTGTCCAGTTTAATAGTTACAGAATTCTTTCAACTAAATGATGAGCTAAGTGTGTTAAATCAGGCGTACAGAACAATCTCTGATAAAGACTAATGAGTAATAGTTTATTTACCGTTAAAAGGCCGTTGAAAAAAAGACTAATTGATGATGAACCCTACAAGCCTTTATCTACTGATTAGATGACTAATCAGCTAAGACAGAGCAGCACTAATTCCCTGGTCAGTAAGTAAAAACCTTGCTGAGTCATGATAAACAATGAGATACACTCTTATTTCACAGTTCACAGGACAAGCGCTTCAACTTAACCCCTGCAGTAAGCTATCTAAAGCCCCTCGCTCACCTCACCTCACCGAGCTGCTGTGTCACTGTGGCCGCGCAGAAACCGGACACCGAAACTCGAATCTATGACATCACAGCTTTTCCGTCGGCGCTAGGCTATGAATATTTCATGAGGGACAGGCGGAGGCTTGGTGCTCCACTGAACATGTGGCACGCTCTGGCATGCTGTGTGGGAGCCCAGCATGTGTCCGCAGGAGAAGGCTCTGAGGAGAAAAAGGAGTTGTTTGAGAAATGGGGCCTTTTTGAAGCGCGCAGTGGAAGGCCTGCTGCTCGATGAGGCAGACAGTTAACCCTTCTGTTCTTTGTTCTTTTTCTTTTATATCACATCTTGCTTTTGATAACAAGGCCTTCATGAGTGAAAGAGCTCAGCATTTCATTTCCCAGATGCTCTATAATCTAAAAGCCAGGGAAATCTGAGGCCAGGGTTATCTACAAACACTTCTGTTCTTATTCATCTCTTCTAATGTCTTTAATGAAGTCAGGTACGACACAAAGACGCAGCCGCTAAGATAGCAAAGTCTTTGTGAAGTAGGCTCCCTTAAATTCTGCACACCTGCTTGAACAAGACCTCAAGATAGTCAGCGGCATATTAAAGGAATCAGCAGCACATCATGAATTTAATTGGGAATTAGTTCCTGATTGTTGCAGCTGTTTTGTGTTATGATGTGGCAGTGTTCGCTGAGTGATTCAGCGGTGCACCTTTGGGCGATCCAGACACATGATGTATCAACTGCAGAGGCAGGTGCATTGTTCAGAAACAAAGAGTTACAGATCGTTTTGCGTTCAATTCAGCTGTCTCAGGGTTTAAGTTCATAAACATTATAAAAATGTTCAACGAAAGAACCGGCATGTGTCTCCTGCATCTTTCTAAGTACAATGTAGGGAGACACTGACTTTAAAGTCACAGTAAAACAGAGGGGATATTTCTTCAGCCTCCATAATGTAACATACAGCCTAGTAAAGGTTTAGAAGGGTTTAGTTTGTTAAGTTGCCCTCCACCCACACCACCCTCACCCGTGTTTTATCAGGTCAGGCATCAGTTGTTATCACTCCATGTTGGATGGCGTGTTCAAAAAGAGGTTATGTCTGCCTTTGCAACGACAATAGAAACCTAATAAAAGATTCTGATTATCACTGACGAACCGCAACACATACGTCCACAGTGTACCTGTTGTGCTTCCATTGTCCGCGTCGCTGTCTCTCGTTCTCCCCTTGCTGCCACAATATCAACATTGACCACCACATATTGGTTTTTTTTTTCTTCTTCTTCTTTTTCTTTTTTTTTTACTTTTTAAAAATGCATATAATCTTATTTCAGAGTTGTGAGCAGCACATTGATTCAAATAGCCGCTCCTTGCCCCTCTCTCTGTGGGCCTTTCCCAAACCAGCCCCTACACGCTCTCCCTACCCACTTTCACTCCGTTTCTTTTTTTTAATTTTTTTTTTTTATTTTAGCAAAATCCTAAATGATTGAGTTGGTTTTTTCCCCCCAGGACCTTTATGCTGTGCCGTTTCTCCTCTAATCATCACGCTGTAACCTGTGACAGGCTGTTATGCTACCTATCGCACATTCATATTTATGTAGTTTTTTTCCGAGCCGCGAGCATCACGTAGGTATAGATTACTAATTTATGACAAAATCACTTGACGACACTGACTCCCGTGTGCGTATGGCAAGAGAGGAGAGGGGGTGACGCTGTGCTGCTGCCAGAGGAGCCGCTGTGTGAAGCTCTCTAACAGCTAATAAATGTACCTTGCTGTGAGGCTAACCCGCTGCCCTCAAGGACAGGAATGGTCTTTTATGAATTGTTATTGTACAAGTCACTCTGAAAACATTGCTTTCTGGTTTTCAGGGACGTCTCCAACACAGATAATTGTGTCTGAACTTTACACCTGAATGTTCTTTGTGTTTCAACCTGAAGATAGTGTTTTACTGCATCGCCGGCTTCTTAGTGTGTTCTTGGTAGCGACTTTTCAATACATTTTTGTGTGATATTGTGTCGGTGGACCACTGTAGAGAACATGCAGCTAAATACATCTTCCCCAGAGACATCCCGAGGAAGCACAGTAGATGCTGAGAAAAGACCTTAGCTAGCTTGGCCCGGCCCCAGATTTTGAGGAAAAATGAGAGCGGGGCATTTTGTCGTGGGGAAAGCCTTAATGAGATCTAGCCCCCATTTTCTAATCAATACATGTCACTTTCCCCTCTGCTGACGACTACTGTTCACTCTGGAGACCCTCATGAGAGCAATTATAGGCACCACCTGCAGAAAGCACAGACTCTCTGTTACAGTTTATGGCTCGAGACATTACACATTGATTCAGGATCTCGCTGCAACTATCCATTTTTTTTCCCTCTCTCTGCCGGTCATTTCCTGGTTAGATATTTTCGGGATTGGAGATAGTGGGAGGAATTGATGGAATCATTCGCTGTGTTTGCAGCTAATAATTAAGAAAGGTCCCTTTTAAATGTTGAGAGAGGAGAAACCAATGACTATCAGTAGCTCTAAGGTTAGACAGTGGCTGTTTTCATGGGAATGACCAGAACATACTCATGTTACTGTCGATGAAAGAATGATGGAGCACCTGCACTGACAACTGCATAAATCAGTATCTTCCCTCTCCTTTATTTATTCTCTGGCTGTTATCATAATGTCTTATTTGCTGATTTTACATGTCTGGCATTTTCCTCAGCACACAGCAGACAGCAAAACTCAAAATCAGAGGAGATGATAGAGAATTAATACAAACTGTAATGTAAAATGTGTTGAAAAAAAGACAAACCCACAATTGGTTTTAAAGGGACAGTTCACCCCAAAATCAAAAATACATATTTTCCCTGTTACCCGTAGTGCCATTTATTATTCTGGATTGTTTTCAGGTGAGTTGCTGAGTCTTGGAGATAGCAGCTGTCGAAGTGTTTTACCTCTCTCAAATATAATGGAACTAGATGGCACTCGGCTTGAGGTGCTTAAAGCGCCAAAAAAATACTGACCGGGCTGCTCAAGATAATCCACAGACCTTGTTGTGAGCAGTTTCATGCAGGGACTATCTCTTTAATGAGCCACACCCAACGACTGTGTCACTGCACAGAAGGAAGTCTATCAACTGATAGCTCACCTAGCACCACTGAGCTAGCTAACATTACAACTCAGCTGAGGAGCATGCCATTAAAGTTTACATTATGATGCGTGCATGCTTCTGCAAGGGGATACGATTGACAGATGTAGTTCGGTAGAAAGATGAAACTGCTCACAACAAGGTCTGTGGATTGTCTCGAATAATGGGGTCATGATTTCTGGAAAGACACATTGCTGTTGAGTTTTTCAGATGTATTTTATTGGTACTTGGAGCATCTCCAACACTCAGCAACCTCAAACCTCACACCAAAACAATCTAGATTGATAAATAACACAACAGGTAAGAGTAAAACTGTGTGTTTTTGACTTTGGGGTGAACTGTCCCTTTAAGGTTTAGATAGGTTTGGCATAGTCTGTGGAAGTGGTTCCAATCATTCCATGAATATTTATAGTTTCAAGTAAGGTTTTGCCATGATCATTTCCATGACATCAGCCACATCCAGCTCTTTTTTATATTTTTTTATATGAGGAGATAATAGCATGTTGTCTGATGTAATGTCAGTAATAATGCCATGAACAAAAGTCCTGCATTCAGTGTCAGATTTTAAAAAAAATCTACAATGATCACTATTTATAGGTACAAAATATAGACCGAAGAGAAGACAAAGTCAGACGCTACTCATTATAATGTCCAGGCTTTGAAACCTTTTTTTTTTTGTGGCCTTTTCCTGTTAGATTTGAATATGACAGTTCCCTGTGCCAAACAACTGGGACAAAATACCCAATGTCCAAAAGCTACTGAGTGACCTTCAGATTTCCTTTATGTCGATACTGGTCTAAACACTGTTTCCAAGGTTAAGGATGACCTTTAGTTTTGCAATAAATCACTCAAAGGGCTTCCCTCCTCTTCTCCAGCCTCTGTATCTCTCCTACAAGTCAGCAGGTCACACATGTGCACATGTGGATGTTAGGGTTGTAACTGAATCTGTGGTGTTTACACAGAGCATGAGACTGACGCACATACACAGCCTCTCAGGGTGTTAACTTCTCATCCATGTGGCAGCCCACCCTTCTACTCTAAGCTTTACCACTGAGCCAGCCAGACACTGCAGGGAAATCCATCCCCACAACACCTCCGCCGTGTTTATTAGTTGCTGAAATATCATTGTCCAGTGGTGATTGTGGGAGACGAGGTGAGAACAAGTTCCAGTTATTCTGTGAAGGACTACAGTGTATTCTTACATAGTATATTCTTACACAAGCACAACAGCAGACCACAAACGGTAAGATGCAATCTGAATTATTTAGTATTTGGTATTTTGTAGAGAACGAGTTGTAAAAAAGCTTTTAACTTAAAAAAAAATACTAACATACAGTGAAAAGACTTGAAATGTCTCAACTGTTAAGACTGAATGAAGGTCATCTAAAGCATTTCAATTTATTTAGAGGTTTATCAACTTAGGCTACAGTCAGACTGCAGGCAGATCTTTAAGACAGACTGATTGCTGGACTTGAGAGTAATCAAATTGGATTTGTGTCCAGACATCACCACCTTTTCTGCATGGGTTGCTATGGTAATGACATAAGCGTCAGTAACTACGTAGCTACACTGGTGACACGGCTTTCCAACGTGGCAGCATGAGAAATGGGGTCCATCATTTGGCCCTCAAAACACATTATTTATGTCGGCATCTGTCCATGGACTCTGATATGTATTGTCCTCCATAGCCTTCTGCTAGTAGCAGCATGGATCAGCACCGCACCAGAGAGAATCACAGACGTCACGAAATAAATTCAAAGTTAAAAGGTTAAAATTGACCAGTGGGAGGAGACATTTTACAATCCTTAGTAATTAAATTTAGGAAGCTTGTTCACACTTTGTAAGTTTTGCAGACAGTTGAAGTGTCTATATAAAACAAAAAAATAGTTGGTAAAATCAGTAATGGTTGCTCATGGATGCTGTTTAAAGCAGTGGTTCCCAACTGGTGGGTCACGGTCAAAAAGTGGGTCCGAGTCCATTCTGATTGGACCGCAAGTGACTTGCAAACATGTCAAATTCGTAAAAAGACTTTTTTTTTGGAAGTAGAGTAAATTTCTAGCACAGAGCTTTTATTTTAAAGTGCCGTTTCCTGCTGTAGAGTGATTGACTAACAGACAGCTACTTGACGGAGACAGCAAACTAGTTTGACGACATGGCGAAACTCAAGTATGACCTTGAATGTATTAAACTGCGTGGACCTTGAACTAATGACTGAGGGGAAATCTGGACCCCGTGGCTGGACCAGTTGGGAACCACTGGTTTAAAGCAACACTGAAAAGTCATCAAGGGCTCTAAATTGGTTGTACACTCTGGGCTCTAGTTTCCCAGCGCAGCGCAGGTGGCAGAGGGTGGAATTGAAATTGATTCAATTCATTAATTTAGTTAATTTATTTTACTCAATTATGCACACAAACGCCTTTCCTGTTCCTATTGGAGCACAGATTGCGCAAGTGGTGTGTATGACAACACCTGTATCAACATTCGCAGCTGGCGCACGTGAAAAAAGACAAGAGAAAGTCTGCCTCGCAAAGGGAGACAACACGAGACAACACAAACTTGGTGGAACATTTGAGTTACCAAACCGTGACGTCCGTACCGAGGTACTTACCAAACCATGATTTTTTTGGTACCGTTACACCCCTACTATTTATTGTTCTAAAGGT
>NC_065512.1:11276014-11316957 GCF_006386435.1 Epinephelus moara | reverse complement strand
GCTCTCTTCTGCCATGGCGAATTGAGAAAACTCTCATTACGCCTTCGTGCGGCGCATTTAAGGGCGAGAAGATGGGCTCATTTGATTGGTGTGATGTGTGTAAAACCCACTCCACGCCTTCTCTCCTCCCTCTTTCCGACTTGCGCCGGTAGGAGGGACGGAGGTGGGAGAGAGGAGTAGCTGCGCCAGGCGCACGGTGTGCCAAACCTACAAAATCTGCCTGGCCACAACCAGTTGGTGAAGCGCAGGTGCGCTGTGCCCGGTCTGCGAAACTAGAGCCCTCTATGTTTGTCTTATGGTTCGCCGTTGCTGAGACTTGAGCTGTCCAGATTTCAGTTTAATATAAATAAAGATCAGCCACAAAAGCCAAGAATGGCCGCAGATGCAAGACTTTTATTTCCATCTTCATCTTCTTCTAACTGCTTCATCCTCTTGAGGGTCGCGGGGGGGCTGGAGCCTATCCCAGCTGGCATTGGGTGAGAGGCGGGGTACACCCTGGACAGGTCACCAGACTATCACAGGGCTGACACATAGAGACAACCATTCACACTCACATTCACACCTACGGACAATTTAGAGTTACCAATTACCCTGCATGTCTTTGGACTGTGGGAGGAAGCCGGAGTACCTGGAGAAAACCCACGCTGACACGGGGAGAACAGCGCACAGAAGGGCTCCCCCACCCGAGATTGAACCAGGAACCCTCTTGCTGTGAGGTGATAGTGCTAACCACCACACCACCGTGCCGCCCTAATTAATTGTTTCATTATCTCAAAATAAGAACTCTTGCAACTAGGGTGCCCAACAGTTATTTAAATTATCGTTTAATCTGCAGATTATTGTGTTGATCACTTGAGAAATCTTTTGAAATGTCCAAAAAGTGTAAAAAGAAATTCCAGATTCCAGTGTCTCATTTTGTCTAACCAACAGTCCAAAACCTAAAATATCCAATTTACAGTAACATAAAACAAAGAAATACAATAAATCCTCAAGTTTTAGGAGCTTGAACTGACAAATGTTGAGCACTTCAGCTCAAAAAACTGACTTAAACAACATGATTAACTTTCTTTGGATGGACTAATCAATTAATAATCTAGGCTAATCGATGCAGCCCTACTTGTAACGGGATACTGAGCTTTAAAAAACAACAGGTTGTTGTAAAGATTGTAGAATAATTAATTCATTACCTCAAGAAAACATGAGTACCCAAGATAACATGATGCTTGTCATCTTGAGATAATAAGATAATTGAAATGACAGCCATTCTTGGCTTCCATTGCTTGTTGATTAATAAACCAATTTTCTGGCCTTAATGTTGTTTATTTTGGGTAATCAATGGTTATATTGGCCCCTTAGATTTAGAACTCCCTTGAAAAATGAAACATATTCATCTGATTATATTTGTCACTCCTGTTAGTGCATCATTATGTTTTATAGCACTCTGAGTTTGCTAACGGTAAAGTGGGAAATCAGCTGAAGTGAAGTGAAATAATTGGAGAATCTATTGACCTAAATTTGATTAGTTTGTGTTTATGAAGTTCAGCACTTAATAAGAGTTCATCTCACAGTATTTCAGCAGCAGCAGAGAGCGTTACTCTAAGTGTAGATCACTATCTGTGGGAGAGGCGGATGTGTCACAGAAACTTGTCATCTGAAGTGTTGTGCTGATATTTATAGGGCTGATTTAGCCTAAGGTGTCCCCAAGGAGTGTTTGTCCTTTCTCCTGCTCAGGGAGACCTTAACTGTAATAGTTTGATTCATTGCAGCATTAAAAAGTCTACTGTGCTACGGCGCTGAGTGTCTCTGCAGGTGTTGGATACCAGAAGACTGACACAGAATTGATTTAGCTCATGATTGGGATTATAAAAGTCACTTTAGTGTTCTGGCATCTACTGTAAGTGTGTCATTCTGCTGATGTGGTGTGAGCGTTTTTCAAAGGAGGCTTGAAAAAGAAACAAAGGCATGAAGCTATGTCAAGTAGAAGTTATTCAGTATCAAACTCACAAGTTAATGGAGCAAACCTTTTAGAATTTTGACATTGAAAAGCAGACGGCCTCTCACTGAGCCTGCCACAAGATCCTTCATTAAAGGGGTAAACTCACCAAGAGGGACCGGCTTATTCAGCTTTAAATTATTCTGCAGTGAGATCAATGAATGTGAGCAGAGAGCAGGAAATCACTTTGGCTTAATTCAGTTCTGTTTTTCGGGGTCAAATAACAAAAGCAAATCCTCTGACTGTAGCAGTAATTTCCATATAAACTGATAGTTGGCATATACTTTGGCATTTACGTGGAGCCAGAGGTTGAGTGGACGGTTCCTCATGAAGAATTTGTTGATTTATATCAGTAATGGTTCAGATCTTAAAATGATGCCCAGCAAAGTGCATTCACAAGCAATATTCGCAGCAGGAGCCATTCTTTATTTAGTGTCGTATTGATTTATCACTTTAAAGAGAGTTGAAAGTCTCTTTGTAATGCTGCAGATAACACAACAGGAAGTTTGTCTGAAGGGTTTCTCACAGACGGCTGCTTGTTACTGCCTCTTAGGGAGGGTGCTCATCATGTGTAGGGCTGTTACCGTCTAAATACAGAGGCGTTAATGTATCGATCGTTTCACATTATGCAGTTCAACTGATGATATAATCGCTTTATGCATAATGAGTCAACCACTACCTTTTACGATATGATTGTTTTCAATGGTGATGTACACTCCGCTAATGAAGTCCAGCTCCTCCACTTCCTCAGTCGCACAGGGCCACTAAAGGGAGGGGCTGTCATCGGCGGAGACACACGACCTCATTACCGAACAGATCTGTTCGACCGGTCGTTAGATTAAACAAGCTGTTGTCTCCTTTTGTTAAATGTCCTGCAAGCCAAGGTCAGGTGTCGTAACACACACCCGACGAGCTGTCTTGAAGGTCGCGACATCACACAGAGCAGTGAAGAGCCGTGGGGCTGTTGTGTGGGTTTTGCGGAGATGCTTGTGCATGTTAAGTTGTGGGTTTTGCCTTAAAGGCTGATTCAAGTATGAAATTAAAAATCTGACCTACTTTACCAGTGATACATTTAGACGCTTCCATTTTATTAATATTTTACTTAATCTGAGTCTGGGATAATTGCCCAAAAATAGACGACTACATGTCATGTTGAGATATTGCTACAGAGAGTACACAATGTTAATGCTTTGTACAACAGCAGTGGCACACTATACTGCAGACAGTTAGCTGTGTTGTGAGTAATAGTTGCTACTCTCACTTTTTCTAGACTCTTGATGCTGCATTACATAATATATATATCTAGGTTGCTTTCTGTTTTTTAAGGATTTTCCCCTCAAAAAAGCAAATTTGCTCTATCAGGACTGTTTGGATGTGGTTTGATCAGGTGTATGACTTTTTAAAGTCCTGATTGGTGCACAGAAGTACTTGATATCACCTTCTTCTGAGTCCTGCCTGCTTAAAACCAGTGATAGCAGTAGTTTAACACACTAAATTAAGTTGTATGCAGTTTTAAGGAAAGTTTTAAGTGTTTCTTAAAGAACGGTATTTGTTGACAATTAAAACCTGGGGTTTCAGGGTACTCCAGCTTCCTCCCACAGTCCAAAGACATGCAGTCTAGGTTAACTGGTGACTCTAGATTGGCCGTATGTATGAATGGTTGTCTGTGTCTATATGTCAGCCCTGCGATAGTCTGTCAACCTGTCCAGGGAGTATCCTGCCTCTCACCCAGTGTCAGCTGGGATAGGCTCCACCCCCCCTGCGACCCCCCTGCAGGATAAGCAATTATGGAAAATGAATGAATCAAAGCTGTGTTTTACTATATTGTCATTTATTATTGTTTATGTACAAGCCTCCACTTCAGGGTGTGCAGGAGGAGTTGTAGTTGACAAATACATTCATTAAAAATGATGTCTGCTTATCACTACGTTACCATGTGTTATAAATGTTAATATACTGCCTATATATGCTAAATGAGGGGACTTAAAGTGTTACCATTTTGTGTAAGACAAGACCATACAAAACAAATTTTACTAAACCAAGACCAGTAAAATTCATTCATTTCCGTAATCGCTTATCCTGTCAGGGGTCGTGGGGGGGCTGGAGCCTATTCCAGCTGACACTGGGCGAGAGGCAGGGTACACCCTGGACAGGCTGCCAGACTGTTGCAGGCACATAGAGACAGACAACCCTTCACACTCACTTTCACACCTATGGCCAATTTAGAGTCACCAATTAATTTTTGGACTGTGGAACAACAAACTCCAGACATAAGGGCTCCTCCACCCTGGGGTTTGAACCCCCCACCCCAGGTTTCAACCAGGAACCCTCCTGCTGTGAGGCTACAATTCTAACCACTGCGTCCATACAAAATACATTTTTAGCAAATTAAAATCTGAGGCTGGACCTGAATATTTGACAATTAGGTTATATGCTTGATTGGTCCTCAATTTTGGGATTCAGATTTTTTTTTTTTTTTTTTGAGAAATGACAAATAAAGACATTATAAATGATTATAATTCTCTGTTGCCCATACATTGAGTTATTTGTGGTAATATCATCATTGACTGTCATATTTATATTCTAGCTGCGTGAGTTTGTTTGGGACTGTTTAACAGCTCACTGTCAGCTGTCAGCTGCTGTATTAGGTTGTGCAGACGGGCAGACGTTGAACTGACTGTTCTGTGGGAGAAGAGCAGCTCCAGCGACAGCCCTTAAGTGCTGCATCTAGTCTGGCTAGGAGTCGGGGTGGTCTGGGATCGGACCTGAGCCCAAAAAATGGTAGTGGGACAGTCCTGTTAATATCATAGAATACTTTATGTTTCTTCTTCATTATTCAAGAATAGTGAATGTGAGTGTGAATGGTTGTCTGTTTCTATGTGTCAGCCCTGTGATAGTCTATCAACCTGTCCAGGGTGTACTCTGCTTCTCACCCAATGTCAGCTGGGATTGCTCCAGCACCTGGATATGATAAGCAGTTACAGATATTGGATGGACGAATGGATGGGTTATCCAAGAACGTAACTAAACAAATTAACCAAGAACTCCAACAACCATTTAGTTGATTAATTGATTACAGCAGCTAACATAGAAGTAGACCAGGCAGTTAGAGGGAAAGGAAGCACTCGGTTAAACATTTTTCGAACTTGCACACAAAATAACTTCTGAAAGATGCTGAATGAATCATTTGAGCTCAGTACAGCAAGATGGTGATCCTTATCTGTTCCGAGACACTTTGCTGCCATCAAAGCTGTGATCCCATCATTCCCAGTGTCCCCTCCAGTGGGACGACCGTGTGATCTTTTACCTGTCTCTGCCCAACTTTCCTGTCCCTCCACTCCAGAGGCGTCACTTTGATTTACAGACCCACTAGCAGCAGGAAGAGCACAGTCAGGAGAAAGCTAATGGAGTGGAAATGCTGAGAGAGCAGGAGGAATTTGAATGGGGCAGTATTTCTTTAAATCTGTAGAACAGGGGGAGAAGAATAAAGAAGTGTTAAGTGTATTCCTGTGGTTTTCTTCAGTCTGTCAGACTGTGGGCATGACATGACCATCTTTTCTTTTCATTACAGCAAGTGTATCCCCTGTTTTCTTCTCATTCTAGAGGAGTGAGTGAATTAGTTCTGACGCCACATTGTCTCTTTCTTCCTCACCAGGAGGCAGACAGCTGGGAAATCATTGAGGGGCTAAAAATCGGCCAGAGCAACGTCCAGAGGCCTGATAAGCACGAGGGTTTTATGTTGAAGAAGCGGAAATGGCCGCTGAAAGGCTGGCACAAGGTAAGCTCCACAGGGAAAGCGAGACACGCAAGCTTTTGCTGGTGGGAAAAACACCTTCAAAACATCCGCTGCTTGAATGTTAAACAGTACGCTGTCTAGTAAAGAAATAAGTTCCCCTTTTCATGCACCTTGCTTTGCCCTCTCTGGGCCTCTTCCGCAAGCATACTGAACATTTCTTTTGAAGTCACCACCTTCAGCATGAGCTGTACTGTTGTTTTCTCAAAACACTTGAATACCAGTGGGAACCAGTCCCTGTTGTTGGCATATTTAAACTCACAACACCACAGTACGCACAGACCCTACAGCTAATTACAAGAGAATGGATGTTGGGAGACTTTTGTATCGAGTCCACAATATAAACGTGTCTAATGTGATCTATATTCAATGGCCTCGCTTCCTGTTATTTCACTAACACATTATTTTTGTGCTTATATTCTCTGCAGCGTTTTTTTGTTCTGGACAATGGTATCCTGAAGTACTCCAAGTCCCCCATTGATGTAAGTAACCCTGACTATAACCCACAGGCAGAAACAGGGCAGCCTGGCCTGACATCAGCTCAGCTTGGCAATGAGTCAGCAGAAACATCTGCAACACGGGTCATGATGTTCAAAGTGTTTTCAGCACGCCATGTCACTTTGCAGGAAAGCTGGAATTTTAGGGGCAAAATGGAAACATAACACAAGACTGTGAAGAAACCAAAGAATTGTTGTTGTTCTCACTTTATTTCTCTCTGTCGGCAGACCTTGTGCTGGTGCTGTTTGTAGGGCTGCAGCCAATGGTTGTTTACATGAATTAAATGTGTTGATTCTTTGAATAGCTGTTTAATTGTTTGGGCTATAAAACCCCAGAAAACTGTGTCCAACGAATTCAAAATGTCCTAAAGCCTGATGCTTCCTGGCAGCGTTTCCCAGTTCAAGTTCACCTTCGGACCTCAGTTGCAAGTCACATACACCCTCTTTCTTATGAAATGATACGGTGCACCCTGTTCCTTTCTTGCAGATGTGTCCCTCCCCCAAATTGTCTTCACTGCTTCTTTGTCACGCAACTCTCTAGACTTTGAGCAGGTGCGAAAAACCTCAGAGACTCAAACCTTTTCTGAAAACTTACATTTACACAACTTTTAGAGTCAGTGTATAAACATGATTGACACAACACGAGGTTGCATTTCCTTTTAATCTTAATGGCTCAAAACATGATGTCATAGGTCATGTAACACGCCATTTTAGGCACTATAAAGGTATGTAACTTTTAAAAACTCCTCATTTAGGATTCAAAAGATTAATTTCAAATATGGTAAGCAGAATCTCAGGACCTACACAGTCCCAAGTTTTGAACATTTTTGCCTGTGGCGAGGCGGGACAGCCCGTTCTCATTTTCAAGTCTTCAAATACCGCGGCTTTGTCAGTGATTTTGCCGTCAGACACTGACACTGACACCAAAAGCCACCTTTCGCAGTGGTATGATACATTCCTTGGCAGCGTCAGTTTGTAACACAGCCGGATGGCACCTGTTGCGACGAATGATATGCCACTGGATGGCATCAGTTTGAAATGCTGCCAGTAGCGACGGAAAATAAAGAGCTGGAAAGTCCCTGACCAACAGCATGGAGGGTTTTTGGTTTCTTTATGGTGTTAAAGAAGTTTGGGTAACACTTTACTTGAAGGTATCTACATAAGGGTGACATGACACTGTCATGAACTTGTCATAAACATTATGTGCATGTCATAAACGTTTATGACTGCTGTCGTTAAGTGTCATTCGTTTTTTGTAATGACAAGTTGACATTGTTTGGGTTGTCTTGATTATGACAAGTTGAGATTAATTAAAGTAACATTACCAGAAGTCGTCTTTGTCATGACAAGTTGACATTAACATAAAGACATCTTCTGGTAATGTCATCCTGGTTTATGACAAGTTGTCATTATAAGGACATCCCAAACAAATTTAATGTCAACTTGTCATTACAAAAACCGAATGACACTTAATGACAGTAGTCATAAACGTTTATGACACGTACATTATGTTCATGACAGGTTCGTGACGGTGTCATGTCATAGTTATGACAGTGTGATGTCACCCTTATGTAGGTACCTTCAAGTAAAGTGTTAGCAAAGTTTGTTATAAATGTAATAAGTGATAAAAATGATGTGTGCACAACATTTACAAATGATTGAACAACTGTAAACCTTGAGAAACTGTACAAATATTCATCTCTCACTTGCCTTAGATCCAAAAAGGCAAACTTCATGGCAGCATCGATGTCGGCCTCTCAGTCATGTCCATCAAGAAGAGAGCCCGTCGCATCGACCTGGACACTGAGGAGCACATCTATCACCTGAAGGTAACACTGATGGGACGAGTCAATATTGTCATTTTAGCGCTGACGAACAGGAGGTCAGCAGATGAAGGAGTTTAAAGCTGTCTATTCTCTTTAGGTAAAATCTCAAGACATCTTTGATGCCTGGGTGTCCAAGTTGCGTCATCACCGGCTTTACCGACAGAACGAGATCGTGCGATCTCCCCGGGAGGCCACCATGCGCACGTTTCCTCCCCCGGCTGCCATGGAGTCCCCTCAGCCTGCCTCAAGTGTGGTACGTGAAGCCAAGGTGAGCCCTCCAAACAATTAAACATACAGTTATTTTCGCCATAAATCAATAAATTATCTGTTTTATAAAATGTAAGAAAATAGTAAAAAAGAAAAAAGCATTTGGCTGGTTCACAGATCCCAGGATGACCTCAGATGTTGCGTTTTGTCTGAAAAACACTCCGAAGATTTTTAATTTGAAATTATATCAAACAGGAAAGCAGCAAATCCTCTCATTTGAGAAGTTGGAGACACTGTTTGACATTTTTGCTTGTTTCAAATAATTAATTACCAGAAATATTGCTGATGAATCGTCTCTACAGAGTTCAGCTCAAAATTAAAACATAATGTCATAGATCTGATGAAGATACGGAGCCCTCTAATCAAACCAGCCTGAACATTTTTTGTACTGAGCTTAAAAGCAGTCTGTCTCTCTGAGCTCTGAGCAGAGTGCAATTACTTATTCAAGAAGGGTATGTCATGGGGAATGAGAGATCGTCTAGTTCTGTTTTTACTGGAAACTGGGATAGTGTACGGAAATATCATCCAGTAGAGAGGAAGTCAAACTTAATATGAAACAGCTTACATGTATGTAAGCCACTGATTTGCTATTATCTTAACACCTGTTCCACATTGTTGTGTTAACCATCACGGCCCTGATCTGCCCCCTGCGTCATGTGTTATTTGCCAGACTGACTGTGAACGTGTCGACAGATATCTGCCCAATCCAGTAGCCCTGATTGGACAGATAATTGTATACAGATCATTAGGATAATAAAAGGACTTGTTTGTCCAGACTCCTCTCAGTTTGGTGTGAACCCCTGGTCCTTGTTGCTGTGTCTGAAGTGTGTGCAAATGTGAGGATGCAGCCAGAGCAGGTTCTCCTGGGAGTGTGGCTCTGTACCTCATGCAGCCCATTAGAGGTGATAAGTAGGATCTGGATTCAGAGCAGCTGGCTGCAGCCTGATGAGCTCTCCCAGAGGAACAGCTTAAATGAGAGACTGGTATCCTGGAGTCAGAATTAATCGCTTTGAAAGGAGGACTATCAGGGTCTCTTCTAAATACTAAAGAAATCCACAGCATGGAAGCATTTGTACATGTTCCTAAAAGCTGATAATACAATACATTATTCCAGTTGTGATTTTTGGTCCATTTAAATATTAGGGATGTTTTTGTATCCAGAATAATCCTCAGGGGGAAAATTCAAGGCCTTGAAAGGTTTTGAAAATAGACGTATTGGGTTATGGGTTATTGAAAGTCAACCACTGTTGCGTCATTGTTTCACACGCCACCTTCCTGTTTGATTGTTTTTTTTGTTATCACTAGGACTGCAACGATGAGTCGACTAATCGATGACTAATCGACTATTATCAAAATAATCAGTGACTATTTTAGTAGTCGACTAATCGGTTTGAGTCATTTTTCATAGAAAAATACTATAAAAGTACCCCAAAATACTCTTATTGCAGCTTCTCATGTTCAAATATTGGCAGCTTTACACACTCTCCCATGACGGTGAACTAAAACCCTTTGGCGTGAGTACGAAACAAGACATTAGATGACATAGTTTTCGGGTTTGGGAGAGACAGACAGACATTTTTCAACATTTTCAAAAAATAATCGACAATGAAAATAGTCATTACTTGCAGCCCTAGTCATCACAACATTAAACTTTGGTTCGAAATAAAGTCATTCATTCATTCATTCATTCATTCATTCAAGAGCAACGGTCACGTACGAGCATGAGTGATTGAAGTCTATGATGCAGGTTAAACAGCAGCAAGAGAAAGCTGATGTTAGGCCGATCTTCAACTATGCCTGGAAAAAGTAACATTCCAGGACTTGTGGCTCACCAAACACATTTACAAAGATTGACTTTTTTAAAGATCTGCAGGACATCCATATGGCTCAAACAGAGCCTGCAGCAAATCAGTAATAGGTTCAGAACATGGGCAAAGCAGCTTAGCCAGTGGAGCACCACACAGGAAAGCACTCTGCAGGTTAATAGTAATTACCTTTGATCTGTGTCTCAAACTCATTAGGTCCTTGAAATTGAGGGAATGGGGCCTGGAAAGTTCTTAAATTTGACATTTAAGGAGTTGTGGGAACCCTGAGCCCTGAAACAATCACTCAGTTGCCAAAAAAATGTAATGTGTTTCAGCACCCAGCAGAGCCACCCCCGACACATCATCGGTTGTGCACCCCAACATCATCAGGTCTTTCGGCCTTAATCACAAGACACCCTTTGTTGAGGCAGCCCCACCACAGGCTGATCAGGCCTGGGTGTGCGTCAGAAAGTTGGCTCCTACATGGTCACCTAGTGACCCAGATGGGATCCTTTCTCTTCAGCCATAGTCAGTGACTGCACCTCTCAGCTATATTGGCCAGATCCTTGACCACTTTCCACTACTTTCCACTTGCCCATTAATCCTGATTTCCTTGAGGAGCCTAGTGGTAGATCAAGCAACGACGCCTCTGTAGCCCACCTCGATCCCCCCTAGCTTTCCAGGCTCTAATTGCCGCGTCAGTTACGAGGGCAGTGCCTTGCATTCAGACGCCTCCTCCATGGCATCCTATGAGGAAAGTACGCTGACTGGATGACCAGAGGACCAGGTCTGGTCATAAGTTGGTTGCTGGTCCAGTGTGTAAAAGAAGAAATGGTCATATGAAGATAAAAAACAACAACTGGCCGGCTCACTCAGTGTTAAAGTCCATGGTACAGGCAGGCAGTCCAAAAATGCATCCGAGTCACTCTGACTGTAGTTAAAAATCCTTTATTAATACATGGAAAAACCAACATGTTTCGACGAGAGAGTCTTCATCAGGGTGTAAAATGCATTGGAAACAGGTGTGCAATATAAGAACTCATATAGGGGTCATGTGACACTGCAATTGGAAATGATGTAAATGTATGCTACAAGTAATCCACATATTTAGTAACAAGAAAAAAAGGTTCAGTGCCAAATAAAAAGAAACAACAGTGAAATAAAGTAATAATTGTTATATATGTGACAACCCTGCACATTAAGTGTCAGAAAATGAAAAATATAGATATATATGTATATGGCAAAGACAAGAAACAATATGTGTGAACAGACAACAAACTCATAACGTGTATAAAGTTGAAATATTTATAGAGTGTAATTCATGATAACTAACAGAAGGATTTGACAATAAGGATAAAGTTAAGCCTAAATATTCAAAGGCAGGAAAACTTCACAGGGCTCACAAAGGATCACCCTCAGTACATATAAAAACATGTCGTCTTTAATATTGTACTCTTAAGAGAGTGTATAAAAACACTCAATACTATTTCAAAAACATGACAACAATACTGAGAGGACAGTATGATGTAAGGAAAACCATAATAAATCACCCTCAATGATACAGGTGTGAACACAGCAATTGCACTCGGAAGAGTTCTTGAAGAAATGGTCTCAGTCCGGTTACAAACGAACTCTGGTGTGGTTTGTTTGTGGTGAGAACGTGTTCCGACCTGGATCTGAACCAACTCCAGCCACATGACACATTGTTTGGGATAAACATGAGCATGTTACAGTCCTGGAGGATTATTAATGTGCACCTCCTCCTGTACTGCCTTAATATGCACATTCAGCACATCCAATGCATCAAAACATTGTTTTCTAGTTGGAGCCGCGCCTCGTTTTCAAACTGTATGGTTTGACTAAAATGAACAATGACAGCAATATAGTCCACGATGACCAGCGCTAAAATCAACCTGCGTAGTTGTCCCTCCATTGTGACATTAGAAAGTGTCACATTTATCTTGCAAGTGTACTCTTCTTCAACGTTTTGTTTACTTCCTGGATATTTCTCATAAGGAAATTCTGAACAATCAAGAGCAGCTTTCTCACACAGGGCATTTGATCTGGTCCGCTTGTAAATTCTACTGTGAGAACACGAACCAACTCTAGGCAATTATGCAACTTAGGAACAAAATCAGTCCCTGATTCAAAGCAAGACAACTCTAGGTCTGAGAGCACCCTCAGTGTGATCCAAACCTGTTTAAACACTCTTGACAAGTGTGTAAGACAGTACAGTAAACTCTGACATGAAGTTACAGACAAAACAACCTCCTTACAACATCTTTGTGTTCCTGTATCACCTCTCAGCAGGCCAAGCCAAGCAGCTTGCCCTGGCAGCCCGTGGCTCCCAGCAGCAACAGCAGCAGCAGCCTTCCTGCCTCCTACAGCAACGGCCAGAGCAAGGTGGTTGCTTGGCTTCAGGAATCAGAGGAGATGGACAAGTGCGCAGAGGGTGAGTGCAGTTTTCTTCCTCAACCTGGGAACAAATCTGATTTTAAAAAGAAGTAGATTAAATCATGCCTCAGGCCTTACGTTAAGTCTTCTGAACTCTGAGCGGAGGATTGATGGGCATTTCATGACACATAACACTGAATGTGTTTGTGCACGTGTGGGTGTGAATTTTATTTTCAGAGCTCGCACGATGCCAGTCCAACCTGACTGAGCTGAGCCGGCTATTGCAGAGTTTGGAGATTCTACAGAGGACACAGTCAGCGCCCAACTTCACAGATATGCAGGTAAAAAGAAGACACATGCACGGGCACAGAGAGCAGGGACGCTGTCCCAACAGACAGGATGTAACCATGCTGACAGAAGAGCAGCCAGCTTCTCTAACTGATCAGGATCTATTAAATATAAATGTTTTGTGTTATAGTTTTTTTAATGTCACACACTCCATTTGCTTCATTAGTTCCTTTGCGATTCATTTGTGGGGATGTTGTCTTGTTTTTTGCCATTTCACTGCAGTCAATGTGTGTGTTAGCTTTTGCTTTTAGTTGTGATGTGTTTGTCCTATTAACCACATTTTCCATATTTTGATCCACGTGTGCCACAAAGGCCAATTGTGTAGAATTGTCAAAGAAAGAAAAGCGCTTGAACAGAAGATGGAGAACAAAAAGTGTCGGCAAAGATGCAAAATTCCAACTTCAGGTACCTGTTTTCAGATTTTTGCTTTGCCACATAAACACACACGCACACACACAGTAGTCAGTCACTCATGTGCCACATTTCCACTGCATGGTGCAGCAGGGCTCTACTCAACTCGACTTACTCTTTGGTTTGGTTTTCCATTATCAAAAGTTATGGTCGAGGTAAGGTACCATCGGCGAGCTGAGCCGATACGAGAAAGTGGAGTGAAAACACTGCACAGGACTGATTGGTCAGATAGAATCGTCACCACTACGACACAGGACATCCATTTTTAAGTAGCCAAGCTATAGGAATTGGTTATTGTTTAAAAAAATTACCAAATCACTTTAAGGGTAGTGCCAATACCACTACCAGTGGTACCAGTACTTGTAGAATACTTCATTTGATACCTTCCTTTCTACTGATGTAGAAGCCTTCAGTAGCATAAATGCCACCAGACGCAGGGCAAATTAATTGTCAGTAGCCTGTCCAGCTCATCATTCCCAGGGTGTTCAAGACCGCCACTTTGTCACACCCCTGTGTTTGTGATATTCACACCAAAGGCAGCCTTCAGGGTCTTTATGAGACACAACGGCCCGTCCACTAACTCCAATGTAAACCCATCTGCGGCAATAGCTGATGTTGAGACCAACAGACGTAGTATAAGGAGTGAGAAAGTGTGCTTGGGTGGACGGGAGAAGAGATGGACTTACAGCCACAAGGGCCCGTGTCTGGTGTGAAACCAAAAGTCAGTGTTGTTTGAACTTACCATTAGGCAACTTATGTATGAACGTGACGCATTAACATAGTAGTAATAGTGTAGTACTGGTAGTAGTTGGCTAATCACACGTCGCATTAAATTGAAGAACGCTTGCAGTGATTGGCTGCGAGCAAAACCTTACAAGTAGTCTTTTTTATGTCTACAGTAGATCTGGATACTAATAACAGTGACTGGTGAAGTTCGATAACCACTGGTACTGGGCTATTTCAAGTACTGATACCTAGTCCCACAAGCTACTGTCAATAGTAGCTGCTGTTTAAAAATGGCAGCCCGCAAAACACCAACATACACGAGGCTGTAGAATTTATGAAGTTCTCCCTCTGCTAGGTTGCCCAATAAAAGAGTTCATTGAGCGTTGTCTTTAAGATGATGTCATGGCAGTTTCAAGCAGTGTTGCCATGGCGATCACCTGAGAATCCCGCCTACACTGAGGGGGTACTCTCTGCAGCGGAAAATCAAACAGAGAAAAGGACCTGGTACCAAAAATGAGTCGAGTCGAGCTGAACCATGCAGTGGAAATGTGTCATTAGACACATTCAGTTATACAGTCTCCTTGTGATTAGGAATTTTCCTGGGACGACCTTAATGCTGTAATTCAAGACAAAAAAGCTAAATAATTGTTTTTAAAACACAACAGATGCATATTAAAATTGAATTCATATATATTACATGAATTGTATTATAAGAGACACTGTGTACTTTCAATATAAGGTGCAGTAAATTTTCGATTTAAGAGAGGTTTGATGTGTTTGTTAGTGGACAGAGAGACCCTGAAGTCACAGGTTTGATTCCTGTATGAGCGTGAAAGTCCACTCTAAGTGTTAGTGAACAAGAGTGAAACGTGAATTGAACCTCTACTGCTCTTTTTAACATTTTTAAGAGGGGAGACTTTTACAGCACATACACACTACAGAGCATTTCTGTCTTCTTTGTTTTTGTTTTCTTGATCTTTTTTGTTCTTTAATCAGTCTGCGCTGATACTGTTACTCATTAACGTGGTGTGTCGTGGCCTCAGTAATGCTTTTTCCATCTCTGCTAATTTTCCCTTATTTTGCCCAAAACGTTAATCTGTGCTTCCTGAAAAGACTAAATGTGCTTTCATACACTGTTGTTTTTTGTTCACTAATGAGCAGATCACAGAATTTAAAAGCCCCTTCATACGCTACCTTAGAGATTTCTAGATATAACAAGTCAAAGTCAGCTGGACTTCCTGTTCATCCCAAAAAGCAAAGTTATGTAGCTTCTGTCATGATCCAGTGCCAAACACCACGTCAAGTTTGATCTGATCAACTAGTTCTTGATATTTAATTGACTTCTATAACTGATAATCTTCATATATTTGAAGATATCAGCCTTAGGAAAATGAAGATGCAGCTATTTTGTAATGGCGTCTTCGTTAAATATATATATTTTTAGGCTAGTAATGAGAAGAGCATGTCACTGCCCCTCAGTGTGACATGTTGGTGTGACATGTCAGATACTTAGACGGAATAATTGGTCCTATTATACGCTACATTCAGAGTTAGCCGTGTGTTAATGGACCAAAGTTCTTGCTCTTCACAGTTCTGTCAGACACACAAGTACTGTGCCTCCCCGCTGACTGACAGTGGTCTTCTCTGGTCGTCATCTTTCTCCAGGTCCCTCTGTCTGCAAGCATGTCCCCTGTCCGCCTCCACTCATCCAACCCCAACCTGTGTGCCGAGCTGGTGGACTTTCAACCCGCTGTCTCCCGGCTGACAGACAGCGTAGAGTGTGCCAGTGACTACATTAAACTTCAGGAGGAATTCTGCACCATTGCCCAGAAAGGTAGGGAGGCAGCATGCATGGCTGCATGGTTATTAGGCGAGATATTCCCAGCGTTTTCAATTCATATGTAAATTGCGTATGCATAGACTCATGGACCCTTGATGTTGCTATACCAACCGTTGACCGGCTTACGTCATTGCAGCGTTTCTATTGGTGGTGCTGAATGCAAACAGAAAAAGGGGTGTAGTTCTTAGGGGAGCTCGCCCGCGGGCATTTTATTTCAGGGAGTCCCCAGAACTGCTTGGTTGTATATGAGCGTACCCTGTCTTGTATCTTGTTGTAAACCTGTTTTGTATATTGTTGTTTGTTACTTATGTTCATTCATTCATTCTTTTGTTTTGCACCAGGATCAGAGAAAAACAATTTCATCCCTGCACTGTATATAGGTGAATGACAAAAAATATCTCTTTAAATCTTACAGGATTACTCTGCTTTGTTATAACCTGGATTTCATTTCATTCCAATTGTTCCTGTTGTTTAGGATATCATTGTACATATAAGAGTAATTGCTGAGATTTTGGAACAATAAAAAGAATTCAGACGGGCCAAAAAATCGATCACGCAGGTTTTAAATAAAGTCTTAGGTTAGCCAAACTTATTTAGGAGATAATATAAAAAGCGAGCACTAACATTAGTCAAGTCTGTTTTATTTATGTAGTGCCATCTCATAACAAAAGTTGTTTCAGAACACTTTTCATATAGAGCAGGTATAGCAGTGTCCCTCTTAATTGAATTTACAGAGACCCAATATTTCCCCCATGAGCAAGCACTTGGTGACGGAAAGGAAAAACTTGCTGTTAAGAGGCAGAAACCTTGAACAGAACCAGGCTCTAGGTGGGCAGCTGTTTGCCTCGACCGGTTGGATTGAGAAAGATAAAGAGAGAAAGATAAAAACATGACATCATGAAACAAACTGTCTCTTGTTAACATCCATCGTAGTTGAACTTTGACCAACTGTACTTGCCATGACTGTGTGCAAACACTGTTTGTCTGTGGACATTTGAGATGCACCCATTATCAGTTCTACCTATAAAGTAGTTTAGACAATTTCTTCATTCTACTTGTTAAAGCAATGTTGTCTTTTTACCAGATTTCAACAGTTAAATGTATACTATGCAGGAATTGTCAGTTAGTGTTTGTAACCTATTTCACTACTGAAAGTGGAAGCTAACCCTAGATTTATTCTACTTCGTGTTTCGCCTTGCTATATTTGCATTTTATTCTGCGATGTGTGCACAGTTTTTGCAGCTTCCTCTTGGATGTGTGCTGCTCATGGTCTGGCACCAGTTTGACCTTTTTATAAAGTCTCGACCTCACCTGCACGCTGTGCCCATAAACTGCCTGAGCACAGCAAAATAAGAGGAAAACAGGAAAATACAGGCAGAGGGCAGAGTCTCTGCAGATAAAAACACCACCACAGACTTCCTGTGGGTAATAAGTGATGATTGAGAGGGATTACTAATGTATGAGTCTATACATTATTCTTTAGGGATGCCCCAGCTGAGGCTGAGTCCTTACCACAGAGGCCTGGTTTCAAGTCCGGCCAAAGACCCTTTGCTGTAGGTCCTTCACTCTCTCGCTCCTTTTTATACCTGTCTACTCACTATCAATAAAGCATGAAAATGCCCCAAAAAATATCTTGAAAAAAACATTGTCTTTTAGGGTGAACCATACATAGCATAATTTTAATGTAGTAAATACAATGTCATCATAACAGAGAGAAACAATAGCCAAAGTTAAAGTAAAGTGGAATTTTAGTTTTCACATTAAAATTTAATGGTAACAATGTTGATAAATATACCTGTAAAGTAGAAATTAACAGAAAAGTTCAAGTTAATTTTGGTCACCAAGGCTAACTCAGTGTGTCAGACCAGACTGTTAATTGAATATAACAATAATAATAATAATAATATTTATTTATAAAGTGCTTTTCAAAACAAAGTTACAAAGTGCTTTACATGTCACAAATTCAGGAAAACTGATAAAAACACTTTAGTATATAAAACCTGAGGAAATGAGGTTTAATTTAAATAAACTAAAAACTCAAGTAAAATCAGGAAAGGCTCACAGATAAAAGTATGTTTAAAGAAGGAATTTAAAAGAGATCACCGATTTGGCCGACGTGATTTTCTTGGGCAGATTGTTCCAGAGCCTCGGGCCCTGACAGCAATTGTCTTTAACTGTGTCTCTCTAACCGGCCCTTTAATAACAATAGTAACTAAAAGTTTTTCACGATACTCAGACAAATTAAATAAAACACCTTCAAAACTGAAACACAACATGGAAGCAAAGTAGTATAAGACTTTTAAATAACACTTTAAAGGAATGCTTTACCAGCAAAGTGACAATTTGTGTATCAGTTACTCGTTGCGTGTTACCTTGAATTTGTGAAGACTGTGTTTTCCTCACATGCCTCAGTGATGAATGGAGAATCCAAAAAAAGGCGAACCTTCTTTATGAATTGAATTAAAAGGGGAACGCGTTTAACAACAGCAAAACTATATATCAAAACGTCCGCTTACAAACTCTCACACAACTCATTTATCCAGTTGTATATTCAGTACTCCCCAACAGGGTTGCCAGGTCCGCTTATTAGCCACGACTTTGGGCTTGTTTCTAAAGTGGAGTTGCTTATTTGGGCTTGAGCTCTAAATGTCGCCTTTCTCTATCCGTCTAATAAGTTATTTAAACGCATGATAGTATGTCGGACTGCAGGATGTTTCACATTTAAATTGCGTGATTAATGGAGGCTCTTTAACTATTTCGCTAGCAAGTGGGCGAAATATGGAAAGAATACAATAAAGATTTGTAGAAAGAGAGGATTAAATGATTCGACTTCAAGAGGGGAACGATTCAAAGGCAATGTGGCAGATTCAGATTCTGTGTGAAATATGTTACTCATCACTCAGATGCTTCTTTTGGGCTTGTTGCGTGACTTCGTAGGCTCAAGACTTCTTAATTGTAATGTTTTAGCGAAAATGCATGTGTTTGTACTGAGCATATAGCTGGATAAATAAGACTAGGATTAATACTGTGAATTTCCCAAGTGTGGGATCAATAAAGTTTATATTTTATTATACTATTATTATATGTTGTGTTAATAGATGTGTTGATATAGTTTTACTGTTGTTAAATGTGGACCCCTATGACTTCAATTCGTGAAGAAACTTCTTTATTTTTTGGATTCTCTGTTCACAGTGGAGGCATGCAAAAAAAATATATATATTTTTTCACAATTTCAAGGTTATTAGTGAGTACTTCATATACAGATTTGAATTTTGAAGAATGTGAAGTATTCCTTTAAAAGCAGTTGCTGAATTATGTGTGATGATAAAGACATGCCTGCACAGTTCAAGAAAGTTAGAAATAGATTGTGAGAGTTTCACAGAGTGTTTTAAGGTTAATGTCTGTCACTCGAAGATTGTGACAAAGCAACTAAGAAAAAAACATGACTGTACAGTGTGAAGGATACTAACTTTCCTTTGTCCTGTCTGTGTGCAGTCCACTCTCTGCTGAAGTCGGCCTTCAACACGGTGGCCATCGAGAAAGAAAAGATCAAACAGATTCTGTCTGACCAGGAGCAGTCAGACCAGTCAGCCCAGATCAACTCTCTCAGGAAGTCTCTGTCACAGGTAATGAGCCACCTTCAACCATTACCTATGATCCCTCCTTCTCTCTGCTATGAGTTAATCTGAGACGTTTATCAAACATATTTGGCTACATCACAATCGTAATGCTGAGTATGATGCTGTTTTAACATGTAATTACCCGGAGTGATCGGGACATTACTGAGGAAATTACTTCAGTAATCTGAGCAATGTGTCTTTAAACCCAAACCCATTTTGTAGTTGTCATGTTATAAGATTCGCTCATGATGACGGGCTGACAGAATAAACACACAAGCTACAGTTTATTCCAGTCAGTGAGATCACAATTGAGAGAGATGATGTGCGGAGATGAGAGCACAGGCGAGTGAGTAGTGAAAGTTCAATCATCTTTTCCCATATTAATTGGTGAGAGAGGGAAATGTGCTGTGCAGTTCATTAACTCGGCTCCTTAGGGCTGTCTCTCTACCCCAGTGATTTAATTGGACTGTTCCTCTGCTAACAGTCGACATCATTTCAGTGAAATGTTTCTGCTGCTTTATCTCCACTTTGTTCCTAATTGGATGCTTGTGTGACAATGTTGTTGCAGGCTGGAGGTCAGGTTTTTTTATGGCAAAGCTCTGTGGGAAGTTGATAATCAGGATTCATGGTCATTATAGCTACAGCGGCTGATGTCAACTATTTTAATCTGTTTTTTTTCCACATGTACACATTCACTTAAAGTGGCTATAAGCAATATTTTATATTTAAGAATGGATCATATGACTACTTGCATGTGAAAGGGGTGATGAGTGATGAATCCACAGAGAATTATCACCTGGGCCCAGTTGTTAAGAAGCTGTCTGATCGGATTTAGACTTTCTGGATCAAATCTTGGAGATGGGTTATTCAAAAGGAAAAAAGATATTCTGAAATTGGATTAGATCATGTAATCTTGTCTTGGTTTTGATCTGGATCAAACCTTTAGTATGTGTTCAAAACTTTTTAGAAAGATTGAGTGACATTTAATCCAAAAACCAGGATTATCCTGATCCCAGCAGAAGACTAGGTTCAGGTGGATTTCAGTAACAAAATGTAAGTTCAGTCAGGAACACTTATATCAAAGAAAACTTCATTTCCATTTGCAGTATTATATTTGGCAGTATGGCTCTGTTCTGGGGCCCCTCTACCTTTCCTCGCACCTACGCAGAATGCCTCTTCCACGCACCTACATGGAAAGCGTAGGGCGGAGAGAGCACACCTCTCTGCCCTTCCACGTGCCTGTATGGAAAGCCTAAGTCAGAGAGAGCAAACCTCCCTGCCCTTCCATGCGCCTACATGGAAAGCCTATGTGTTGGTGATGAGATGAAGAAGTAGCTGAGGATCTGGATGTGAAGAGGAGTGGGCTTTTGATGAGCTTGTCCTGGGCTCTGGGGGGACGTGTCTTTGTCAGGGTGATCCAATCTAATATCGCTGTGAAAAACTGGTACCAAAATAAGATGAATTATCTGATCCTGCATAGCAAAACATGGGATTTTCAAATCGGGATCATTCTGATCTAGACTAAACTTTTTGAACGACTGGGCCCTGATTCTTCAGTTCCCCTCCAATTATTTAAGATTTACAGCATGTTTCAGCTCATTCTTTTGATTTGTAGCCCTGCAACTTTACTGTTCTGGTTCACTCTCACCGCTCTGATCAGTGATCACTTTTGCAGATGCAGCAGGCAGCGGTTTTCAGTGACTTATGTTCATCAGGTGGACAGAAACATGATGTTGCTCCCTGTCTGCTGGATGTGTAAACAGCCAACTGTTTGCTAAGTTCCCCATATCACAGCTTGTTTCTGATATCTCCCAAGTCGCCAAAAAATCCGTTAATCCTGCTGTTTTTCAAAAATAGGTTCAGTCAAGTCTATTTTAATTTAATACTTAAATGCCCATATGCATGTTGAGGGGTTACTCCTCGTCATAATCATTTATCTTGTCCAAATTTGCCATGAAGAGATGATAAAATCCCCTGTCCTCATTATTTACAATAATTTTTAAGTTTGACTTCAGCAGTCTTGAGTTAGCGAAGGTGAAGAGGCATCTTCATCCTGGCACCAAGAATGGAATCACAAAGAGGGAAATTCACACTAAAATGACTGTAACTTTTGAAGGTACTCACTTGATATTCATTTGGCTAACCCAGACTTCTGAAGTCTCTTATTAGCTGCAGTGTCATTGTTTTAGCAAGGGATCTCGTCTGTGCCAGTGTGGAGAGGAGGAATGGCAGCAACTAATCATATGAGAGTATTAAGATAACCTTGAGGAAGATTAAAACCAATCCTTTTCCCCCACAATGTTATTTTTTCTACACCCAGTGCATCAAACACTAGGTCTTCCCTCCCCTCCTGCCCAACAAAAAACAGAACAACAACACAGCATGTGGAAAATAAACCACACTTTTCATTATTCAGGCCCTGTCCCAAAACGCAGAACTTCGAACCCGACTCAACCGCATCCACTCTGAATCTGTCCTGACTGAACAAGTTGTCAGTGTGAACATCATCTCCACGCCTGATGAGGTAGGTCGCTGTGGTCAGTCTGTCACTGACTGAGCCCATTTCTGACTCTTACACTGATGAAACAACAAAGCTTCCAAGGCTGACCGGGCAGTTTCAGTGTTTGCATCATACATTCGTCAGTTGCATCATTGACTCCTGTCCATAGAGATTGATGTTTTTCGCAGTAAACCCTGGCATGTAAGCTCAAAGGATCATTATTCTATGCAGAAGCTGACACCAAGGTTAATGGAAAAAAATGACTAATTAGAAACGGATGGGAGCTTGCCCTCTGGCAAGGATGCACATGCTGCAAAATGAACTCTGTGTCGTCTTCTGATGGTGTTTGTGTTTGTCCAGGTCTGTTTCGGTCCTTAAATGTGTCATCATAGGAAGGAACGGTGAACATCTCTTGTGTTCGCATGTGTTTTTTTCCTGCAGGCTGGAGAACAGATGGGGATCCCTCTGACTCAGCAGGCCTCTAATGAGAGTCGACTCTCCATGTCGGAGTCTGTCTCTGAGTTCTTTGATGCCCAGGAAGTGCTTCTGTCAGCCAGCTCATCGGAGAATGAGGTACAACAGAGGAGAATTGGGTGTTTAAAGGGATGCTTTGCCAATTTTCAGCCAGCTTTGTATCATAACAGTGTGGGTAATATGGGTAAAAAATGTGGTCCTGGTGACCCCTTTTGTCGTGGGGTGTGTTTGAGGGTTTTGGAAGGTGTTTATATGTCTGTCTCTGGAAAGACTTTATCGATGTGATAGTGTCACAACTGTGGAAGATGCGGTCATGAAACTTTATAGGTGTGTAGTTGAGATGCACGGTACAGTAATGGTCCCAGAAAATGTCACGGTATCATGGTATTACAGAATTTATATTACATAACATTACAAACGTTTTAATACTATAATTGAAACTTGAAACCATTTTGTTAACGAAAGTTTGTGTAAAAAGTCTCCCCTTTGAAAATAACTAAAATAAAGGGGAGATTCTCCGTCCAGTTCCTTTTCCTTTTCCAGTTCCACATGGGTTATGTCAACGGCATATATACTAATCCTCACTCGAAAAAGCATTGCAGAGCGTGGTTCCTGTGGGCTCTGGCAACACTAAACCCCCGAGTTTAGTGTTTCACTGCAGCCTGTTTTGTTGTGTTCTGAAAATGTCGGCGTAACCCTGTGGACGATAAACGAGGTGTAGACTGATAAAGGAGGAACTACATTGAGTGCTCTACGTAGCAGTGAGTGACAACAACCCCACCCCCATGAAAGAGTACTATTTGCGGTGGAAACGCTAGGGTCTAGGTACCATGTCTGAAGGTTACTTTTGGTTCCAAAGGTACCATACCGAAGGTGTTTGGTCGAAATGGGGCTTTTGTCAATTTTCAACCAGCTTTGTGTCACAACAGAGTGGGTAGTGTGTGTTAATGAACTGTGGTAAACTTGCCTCCATCTTACCCGTGACAAGGGGTTTCATTTACAAAACAGTGATTAGGATCCATACTAAAAATGTACTCAAGGACAAACCACTACCATCTGCATTGCCACTTCTCCCGTCTCCAAAATGTTAGTAAGCATGGGTCAGAGTTTTTCCCATCAAGTATGTTTTTATAGATCACAACTTGTGGGAAGTGGTGTACGTCACTTTCAGGCCCCGTTTTGCAGTGCAGTGTTGCATGCAGTGTTTATGAATGAGATCCCTAATCTTCCTGCCCATTTGCCAGTAAAAATCTGCGTCACCCAGCAAATAATCACTGGTTCTTGGGCTGTTGCCTGAGCTACAGATGGCACTTCCTCATTTTTGTTTGCCTGTCCCCACCACAAACACAAAGGGTATTGAAGCAGATTGGGACTGAGACGCCCCTCTCTCTCAAACTCAGATCAAACGCCAGGCAGTACTGATCAAATGTAAACCAAGATTCTGTTAGTGTTGCCTGTTTCTCACCTAAAATATTTTCAGTAACGTGTTTAAGCTTACTGTTTGGCTGTAATAAGAGAATTTTGAACAAGATGTAGGCACTTCTGTTTCCTGCATTATGAAAAACGGAGAAAATACTGAGATCAAACAGTAAAACAAAGCAGTGTGGACAAAATATGAACCAAGATTCTGTTACTACACTGCCTATTTATTGCCTCAAATGTTTTCAGGAACATATTTTAACTTATTTAACTGTGAAGATTGTTACTGGTGGGCCACCATATTGTTTTTTGGTTAAGCAACTTGCATTACATCACCCACCAACTGGAGCGTTTATTCGTCTGGAGCTGTGCAGTGCAGTCTGGTAGTTGTAGGCTCTCTATCGCTGAGCAAAAGCACCTTTTACTCTGCATATTTCTGCTGCATAGACAACCCAGTTTTATGAATATCTTTCCAGCAGTGAAACACTTCTTTAAAAAGGGACGGTTTAGAGGAGCTGGTTGTAGAGCAAGGAAGGGGTTAAACTAGCCCCGCTGCTGGGAAGCCAGATAAAACGTCACTGTGATGTGTGGAGCTGGAGTTAGTCAGCAATTAATGAGGGCAGCATGAAAAGCAGAGATAGCGCGTGACGGAAACTCAAACAAAAGTCAGGCACATGGGAGGGCTTCTTTACAATCTGCCCGGAGGCTTCATCCCTCAGTTGTGCTTCAGAATCATAACACTCCCCTTCTGTCTGTTCCTCCTGATTTGTAGCTTCTGGTTTTGTTAAAAAGGCACTTTGTACCATCACTTGAAACGATCACTCCTGCCTTCTCCCCTTTTTAAACTGCTGCGAACATCCAGTTCCAAATATATGTGGTCTCTGAAGAGCCATTAAGCATTGTAGCTCCCCAGGCACACATTGAGTCACGCTGAAGGATTACTCGCCAATGAAATTCATCAACACCTCCCGTCCTCCAGCTCCAACAGCCGGCCCATTCAGACCTGTGTTACACTGTCGGCTAAACCATCACCAGCAGCAGGCGACTGTAATAGAGGCCATTACAACAAGTTGCAATATGCTCCTCTTTGGTGGCGTCGATGGCCTCATTGTGTTTGCTATATATAAAGTATGAAAATGCTGCAGCGTCTTATCCTATGATTACTGCAGTGGGACAGATAGCCGACGACTGCTGCAGTTTGTTAGCCACTGGCAAACTGCAGTAACTGTGTGTGTGTGTGTGTGTGTGTGTGTGTGTGTGTGTGTGTGTGTGTGTGTGTGTGTGTGTGTGTGTGTAAGGCTTCGTCCGTCTGCTGTTCTGATCAGAGGTTGTGTTGCACTCTACTGCACTGACTCACTCCGCTCTGTACCTGTTCCCCCTCGCAGGGCTCAGACGATGAGTCATACGTCAGTGATGTGAGCGATAACATTTCCGAGGACAACGCCAGTGTGACTGATAACGTCTCCAGACAAAGTAGGTTCAATCCTGCACCATCACGAGCCCAAACATCTTTATGTTCCCTATTAGAAAGAAGGGGGGGGGTTAATAAAGGAGGGTATCCCACTCAACCATGCTTGCATGCATACACACACAGACACACACAATTTTGGTAAGATCATTTATCAGTGTGGCAGAGGCAGTTGACTTTGCAGAGTTGCTCGGGCTGCCAAGGGCTTCTCTGAGACTTTATAAAAGCTGTCTGTGTGAGGAGGGATGGCACCTCCATCTTTGTCACATAGCACACTGCCATATTAAGTATCTAATGATGATGAAAATACTCTGGAAGTTGGGGAAAGAACTGGGATAGTAATATTATTTCAAGGTGATTTTAATATATAGGGATGGCATAGAAAGTAAATTAGGGAGAGTCCTGATACATGTACTCATGGTGGGTAATATGGCCCTTAAAAAATACCACGATATATCTGGGTATTTTTACGATGATGATATTCTTGACGATCCAACTCACATCACTGTCCGCCCGCTTGACTACCATGGGTTCTGGAGCCTTCAGCCTTTTTGTTGAGCTTCACACAGGCTTACATTACGTCAGGAATATGCCAAAATGACCTAATGACACCGTTTCCTGTGTGCGCACGGCGAGAGAGGAGAGTGAGAGACGCTGTGCTGCTGCCAGCGGAGCTACTAACTGAGTTAGCTCTGAGCAGCGAGGCTCTAAAAGGGTCTGAAAAGTCCAGAGCTATTCATAAAACAATTGGGGCATCCAGGCCTGACGGCGCCACTGATTCCACACTACTGAAGGCTCTCTCCTTTTTGGAACTAACTCCTCCATAATGGGGCCAGTAGTAATTTGATTTTCAGTTCTGCCTGTTGTTGCTGTGCATAACAGCATGACGTCATCATTACAACAAGTCGGAATATTGCCATTATCACAATATGATTTCTTTTATCTCTAAAATTTAGACCAGTATTGCGTGAATGATATGGTGTGGCACACAAATTTATATGTAGACTCACTGTCATCTTAATGCATTCAGTGATGTGAACCCCACGGCAGTAGAGCGATGTGTCCCAGTTAATTGACAGCAAATCCAATCAAGAAACACCAATCTGCAGTAAAATAATCCAGAGCCAAGAGGCATGACCACACCACACCTGTTTCACCCTCCTTATACTGACTCACAGCATGTTTTAGGATTTTAAGATCTCAGTGATGACTCTGAGGCTCTTTGTGTGGCCTGGTCCCTCTCTATACTTCTGTCCATTTCATCCCACGTGATCCTGTATGAGGTCTGAGATCCTCTGGCAGAGGTATTTTATCTATTCCAGACACTGTATTGCACCAGGCTCATAACCAGAAGGGACAGAGCCTTTGCAGGGATTGTCCTGAGGCTTAGGAACGACCTGCTCATGGGAATGAGGCTGCCTGAATCGTAATCAACTTTTAAATCTCTTCTTAAAACATAGCTTTATCTCGGAGCTCAGCCTCATTTTACCTGGATTATCTCTTTATTTCTTTTATCTGATCTTACTCATGTTGGCTTTACCTACTTCATTCTGGTCCAGTTAATGTTTGTTGTTTAATCACTTAATCTGATGATTATTCTCTTAATTAGGTGATTAAAAGTAATTCTGGAGAAGGATTGCTGAAAAAAAATATCACAATAATATATTTACTGTCCCTCTGACTCCCACTGCCTATCTCTTTGTATATCAATGGCCTGTTCCTTGTTCTGAGCACCAGCATGAAAGTCCCTCTTGCGTCCCTCGGTCGAGAGGTCTAGAGGTCGACCGATATATTGGTTTGGGCAATCAATCTGTGCCGATATAACTAACCTCTGATAGTGGCCGATATCTTGGCAATCTCCACCAGTCATGCGGGGACGTACATCCCTGACCAGAGCTGAAGAAAGGAGGGCGGTGTTGACTAGAGCTAAAAGAAGCTTATATGGATCAAAAAGCTTGGAACAGAATCATATATATACAAATGCTTTTTTAGGTAATACGATAAGTACCGGTAATACACTTACAATGTCATACATGACATCATCTGGAAACAATTTTTTTTTTAAATTACTCTTTTACTTTACTCCCATGTAGGGGTGTGCCATATAATCTGGTTCATGATAATTATTTTTAATATCATATGAAAAATTAATTCCGTAATAGGCGATGTTTCGACTTCTTGACATATTGACGTCATACTGTTACCCACGGCAACAACAAGCATGGCTGAAAGCGAAAATATTACAGACTCTGCGGTGGTTCCAGAAAGAGGAGCAGCTTCAGTAGTGTGGAATAATCTGTGGCGTCCTGAATGTTTTATGAACAGATCCGGACTCCTCAGACTCTTTTAGCGAGTTACCGCTCAGAGGAAACTCATTCCGCGGCTCCTCTGGCAGCAGCACAGCGTCTTTCCCTCTCCTCTTTCACCGTGCGCACATGGGAGTTAGTGTCACGTGATTATCTCATAAACGTTTGGTAATGTAAACCTACATGATGCTTGCGGCTCGACAAAAAACTGCATTCTGCGATAGTTGTGGTATCATAACAGCCTGTCACAGGTTACAGCGTGATGATTAGAGGAGAAATGGCAGAGCATAAAGGTCCAGGTGGAAAAAAAACAACTCCATCATTTAGGATTTTACAAAAAGAGAAAGAAATTGCCTGTTGATTTATATATATAGATCTCAGGGTAAATTTGTATTTGGGAGCTGTTTAAATGTGTAATTTGTGGTAGATTTTATTTTTTGTACTATTAATATTGTATACAGACTCTGAATCTCACTCTGAGTTACTGTTGTTGTTCACAGACTAAAGAAATGAGAGGTTTGTTTAGTTTTTACTGAATATTTGAAGGCAACCTTTTTTTTTTTTACTAATTTGTTATGTCGTCAAGAATATCGTTATCGCAAAAATAAAACCGGAAAAAAATCTCTCCTACTCCCATGATAGGTTGCTTTGTCTCATAGTGACCTGTCTGCCTTCAGCTGGCTACTTGAGGCTGGTGCTGCATGTACATTAAAATCATCACAGGGAAATGAAAGTAATTTTCTGTCACTAAAAAACACAGTCTCCTCAAAGCTTATGGCAAACTGCTAAACACGAGACAACGAGATGCAGCAGTGAAACTTGGTATTCCCTAGGCTACCTTGTGAAGTCGACTCAAACAACTGCGGGTGATGGAGACAGAAAATTAGTGCATATGGAAAAAGCACCTGTGGTTTAACCCAAGTAGATCGATAATGCAGCTGTCCTGTATTTTTCGATACAAGTCTGTGAAGTTTCATCACTTTATAATTATGTAATAAATATACAGAATGTCAGTTAGATGGTTATCTGCATGACAAATAAGGATAAAAGCAAAAAAAAAAAGGTTATGATCATCATCTCCTTATTCACCCAGAGAGATGTGCTCACTATAAGAGGTTCACCCTGTGGCAGCAGAGACTGTCACAGATGATGTTGTACCACATGTAGATTGTTAAAGAGTTTGTATTGTTCTTCTTCCCAGTGGCCAACGGAGACTTTGCTGGCAGTGCCTTCCGTAACGGGCGTCGCAGCTGCCTGCCGGCGCCGTGTCCCGACACCAGCAACATCAACCTCTGGAACATCTTGAGAAACAACATCGGCAAGGACTTGTCCAAAGTGTCCATGCCTGTGGAGCTCAACGAGCCCCTCAATACCCTGCAGCGCATGTGTGAAGAGCTGGAGTACAGCGAGCTGCTGGACAAAGCCGCGGAGACCGAGGATCCCTTTGAACGCATGGTAAAGAAGTCGTTAGTAACAAGCACTCTGTCAAATCAAATGTTCATCACGTTAGGTGCAAGAACGCGGCGACCCTTCAGCGCTGTTCATGAAGCTATTTAATGTTTGCCTTTGTTTAAAATTCCCTCCATGTTTTTGTGTCGATCATACCTGTATTGTTTGTATATGAGGTGACATTGCCAGTCAACATGAATAGTCTCACTCAGAGGCACATATGCGAGGCGGCGGTACGCTCCGATGCAGCTGTCGACCTTGGATCCTCCTATTTTTATCTGTCTTCTGTCCTTTTGATAGCGCCTGGTGCATGCTAATGTTTGGCTTATTCCTGACAGAGCCTTTTAATGTGAACCGATTAATCCCCTCTTGTTTGCTCTGACTGTGTTGTTTTGACTCTGACAGGTTCTCGTCGCTGCGTTTGCCATCTCAGGCTACTCATCCACTTACTACAGAGCAGGAAGTAAGCCATTCAACCCGCTCCTCGGAGAGAGTTATGAATGTATTCGGGAAGACAAGGGCTTCTGTTTTTTCTCTGAACAGGTACGTCTGCTTTGTTCGGTGGAGGACATGTTTCATGATATGAAGTGCATTTTAAACAGAAGCATTATCTTGGATATATCTCCAGATGGTAAACTTCCATGCCTATGACAACTTAGAACAAATAAATGTCTACTTAGAGTATAATGCCTTGCACCCTAACGGTTGTGATCAGCTCAACCACAGACTGATGTTTTTCCTTTGTTTTGTAGTATTAGAATATTTTGTCAAATTCCCCCAAAAAAGTATTATAAATATTGATAAATTTGCAGATGAAGCAAAGATTAAAAGTAACTGTAACTGTAAACAGAGTAACTGCTTGGTGGATAAATTGTCAGCCAGACCCCAAGGTGCACATATTTAGATTGCTTTTTTTGTGTGCTGTGTTTTCAGTTCACTATCATACAGGGCGGAGAAAGTTAAATAAATATTGACATATCTGGAGCTGGAACCTAAAAAACTCAGCCTTTTTGCTTGAAAAATTACTGTTTTTAAATTATAAAACAAAATACTGTTGATCAATAAATCAACTAATTGTTTCAGCTCTACAGCAAAGTCAGAATGTGTGCACTCGTAGTCCATCACATGTCCTCTGAGTGGAGGCTCACAGAGATGTATATGATGTGTAATCTCAACAACAACAGCTGTCAGACTGTTTTCATTTGATCTCCTCTCAAAGGTGAGCCACCACCCTCCCATCTCCGCCTGCCACTGTGAGTCCAAGAACTTCACCTTCTGGCAAGGTGGGTTACTCTCCTAATTAGTGAGGGGGTTTCATCACAGCAGATGAGCCTTCCAGTCTCATTTAGCCTCTTTAATATCCAGCTGCAGTTTTACAGATTAAAAATTGGTTTTCATTTCTTACATTTTTAGAAGAATTGCAAAGATTTGACTGATCAGTACATTGTTGATGTTTGTTTGCTTTTCAGATGTGAGGTGGAAAAACAAGTTCTGGGGGAAATCGATGGAGATTTTACCGATCGGGACCGTGAATCTTATGATTCCCAGGTAACTTTGATCCAGCTGCTTTGTATAGTGACTAAACCTAACCTGCGATATATCCCAAATTGGTGCTTAATCCTTTGAAACATGAGCAAATTGGCTTCAGAAGGCAATGAGCAACGAAAGAAGAAATGACCAAAAAAAATAGCAAGAAATTAGTAGAAAGAGAAAATTAAAAACAAGAAAATTAGTATAAAAAAGGTTGGTAGTTAAAAACAAACAAACAAGGAAATGACCTTAAAAGAGTGCTTAAAATTTTTAATAATTCTGTAACATAATTTTATAATAATTATTATAAATATAGTTTTCCCCTAGTTTTTTCTTTTGTTCCCTAGTTATTTTAATTTCTTTCTTTTTTTCCTGCAATTTGTGGGACATTTCTTACCAATCTGCTCATTGCCTTTTTTCCCATGTTTCTGAAAGAAACTGCACCAATTTTGCTCAAGGGTCAAAGGTTTAAATACTTGCGAAAGGCATCTGAAAGCAGCACAAGAATAGTGATGTCGCTCCAGGTTTCAAAGGGTTAATAATAAAGCAGTGCCTTTAATTTGATTTGATTTTTATTTGGAATTTGAAAACAAAATGACTCACAGGAGAATCATGACATAAAAAAAAATCCCAGAGGATAGCACTTAAAATCATCACTAAAAACACTTATTTCCAAAGTGGTCCTCGGTGGAGACATCAAAATGCATCACATAAACCAAAGTCTGTCAGTCAAGATAATTAACCCCAGATTTAATGGATGTGTCATATTGACAATGCACAGTATTTCCAACAACTAATGCTTACCACACACTAAGACTTTGAAAACACACCCTCTCACATCTATAGACAATCAGAGTTTTTAGTCACACATGGTAAGGTTTTACAAAGTCTGGGGATCATGCATCGTCACCATTTGCAAGACTAAAACTAGATTCTTTTGGGATTGTTTACCATCCTGCCACTGGTGGAAAACATTACACCAAACTCTCTTCAGAAAATATGACATTAATAATTCCTTACATGACAGCAAAAACACATAAATCTAGAAACACAAGATAAAAGGTGTCCTATGTCGACAGTATTTTTGTCAATTCAGCATCAATATACCTTTAAAGAGAAACTGTATGTGTGTGTAAACTTTACATTCTGGATTTTGTCGCCTCACCACCAACCTCTGTTGGTTAGTTGCACTGTTGTAGCGGGAGGAGACTGTGGGAATGAGAGGCGAACCTTTTCAAAAATTAAGATGTCTCAATAAATGAGTGCTGGTTGGTGGATCAGATACACATCGAATTAAACACCGGCTCTTGTTCACTCCACAACTCCACAATCAGTTTCTCACAGTACAAGGGAACTGAGACTTGTTCATATTCTTCCACCTCCCCAGAGTCCCCTCCATATTTACTGTCTCCCTGATTTGCTCCTTCTTGTTTGGTGCTGGACAGAGTGTGGCCATTGGTTGTTGACAATTGATCTTCACTCTTTGCGTGAGCCAAGACTATAAACTTAAGATAAAATTAAAGTAAGGTTAATGTTAGATTTTGTCAGAACTAGGGTTGCACGATAATATCGGCATGTCACTGGTATTGGCCGAGAGTGGCTTTAAAATCAAGTATTAGAATTGACTAACATGCTTTTTCTTATTTTGCCTAATGAATGAATATTACATACACTGAAAAGCTTTGTATTTCATATCTCCATCTGCTGGTGGGCTATCACAATAAGAGTATGTATGCATAACATGATGTTAATTCCACTGCAAAAGAGACTTGATGATCTCTAAAATTAGGTGGATATATTGACATCAGTTATTGCCAAATAAGATGTTTTATATTGGCACATCGGGTATCAGCAAAAAATCCAATATCGTGCATCCCTAGACAGGATGTCAAGATGAGAAAAAGACTGACTTAAGACATCCTGGTCTGAGTTTTATGACCACCTTACACCAAACTATTAAGATCCGAGAGGGCACCACAACTCAAGCAAAGCTCAGACAGCGGAGATTTGTCTGCAACAGTGACATTGCATAAAAAGTCGTTTGTTGTCAGGGCGGCAGAACTCTTCAATCATACAACCATCTTGAGTTGACGTGAAGTCTCTCCTATCCATCAAGTATGACATGAATGCAGTGTGAGAGGCAGATTCTCAGTATTGCACCCATAAATCTAATATTTACTGCATTTATTGTGAAACTTGAATGTTTCTCAGTCAGTATTTGATCAACACTGTAATATAAAATAGAAAAAAAATAATGCAAAAATGTGACTGTTTTACTTATATGTAGAATTTCAGAGCAGAAATGACTCATTAACCTGACTACATATTGTTTATACTGACCTAAAAGTTGTCATGCCAAACCTCAACTTTTCTTCTGTCTTTACCATCATTTTTTTAAAAATCTTTTTCAAGTATAAAGACACAGAGGTCTTTGTGAATATGACTGTGAGGCCCGTCCATGTGCTTATGTGGGCCAGATTAATCTATAAGGAGTTCCAGGAGTTGCTGAGAATCTGGGGCTGCTGAACAAGCTGCCAGATCAAACTAGATCACTGACAGTTGTGAATTCATCACTTTCTTTTATCATCTGAGCTCATGTCACTCCTGCAGCACATCAAGCCAATCAGCTGTTGTTGTGTATTTCTAGGTTTGGAGATCACTACGAATGGAACAAAGTCACCACCTGTGTGCACAACATCCTCAGTGGGCGACGGTGGATCGAGCACTACGGGGAGATCACCATCAGAAACACAAAGAGCAGCGCTTGCCTCTGCAAACTTACCTTTGTCAAGGTGAGACCTTCAGCAAACAGTGATATCTGTGTTTAGATGTGATTAAATGCATCACCTTTTTGCCTTGCAAGGATTCACTGTGTGTTTTAATGTGAAATTCACGATGGTTGCATCTGAACTGTGGTAAAAGGAAGCTAACAATGTGTAATTTGTCTGTTAGGGAAACTATTGGAGTTCTAATGTGAACGAGGTTCAAGGATTTGTGATGGATCAAGAGGGGAAAGTGATCCACAGACTCTTTGGAAAGTGGCATGAGGGCCTTTACTGTGGTGTCCCACCTTCTGCCAAATGCGTCTGGAGGCCAGGTAGGCACTGCTTCTTCATCCACACTCACATTAGTGGTTTTCACTGGAAGTTTTCAAGGGACATTTTTTGACAATATATTTTGTTCCCTTTCACATCAGTTTGGTTGCAGGAAAGTTAGTGATGATAAAATGATTTTCCCTTTTTGGTTATGTTTCCTCTCCTCCACAGGCTCCATGCCCACAGACTATGAGCTATACTACGGCTTCACCAGGTTTGCCATTGAACTGAATGAGCTTTGCCCCGAGTTGAAAGATGCTCTGCCCCGTACAGACGCCCGGTTCAGGCCTGATCAAAGGTACCGCATCACATCCATCACATGAGTGCAGTTTGAAAATGTCCTCCTTACAGCAGAGTGAATTCTGTTGCTCTTCTTTTTATAACCAGCTGATTTACTGTTAACTTAAAAGCGATGTTTGGGTCACACAGGCATCTGGAGGAGGGGAACTTGGAGATGGCATCCTTAGAAAAGCAGCGCATTGAGGAACTTCAAAGAGTCCGGAGGAAGTGGAACGAGGAGAACAACATCAAACTTGAGCCACGCTTCTTTAAGTAAGCACAGACACCAGTCAGAGAAAACTCTTGAGTACATACAAAGAGAGAAATACATACACATACATATTTTAGGCACACATGGTTCTGGTTTGGCTGGATTTTTACTGTTAAACAAAAATGGATGTAGACATGTTCGTCATTTGAGTTGAATTCTTCTGCCTGTCTTTCAATGAAACAACAGCAGCTGGCAAAAGTGTTCAGACAAATTGTTGGGATTAAATTTGAAATGGTGTAGGAACACAGTGTCTAACCACATGACTGAGGCTAAATCACAATACACTTCAGAAAGTATCAAAATATTAATTAGAATATTCATAGTAAAGTGTCAGTTTGCCAAAAACAGTCAAAAGATTTATAGTAAAGTATGTTATAAAAGGTCATTAAAAAGTCATATTCATTCATTTTCATTCATTCATTCAGTATGTCAAAAAAGTCATAAAATATTTATAGTAAAGAATACCACTAAAGTCAAAGTCAAGTTATTATTTTTTTAAAAGTCCTTGTAAAGTACATTATTAAAAAGTCCATTAAAAAAAATAAATTAAACTATTTCAATTAAAAATTAAAAAACATTTGTATTAAAGTTTGTTAAAAAAAAGTCATAATGTAATTTAAAAAGTCATAATAATGATAATTGTACTGTTAAAGTTAAAGTCCCACTGATTGTCACACACCTGAGTGTGTGAAATTTTTTCTCCGGATTTGATCCATCCCCTGAGGGAGCGCTGAGCAGCAGTGGTGCCGTGCTCAGGAATCATGTGGTGATGTAACCCCCCAATTTCAACCCCTGAAGCTGAGAACTGGGAGGCAATGGGTCCTATTTTATAGTATGACCAGGCCGGGGATCGAACCCACGACCTCTCAGTCTCAGGGCAGACACTTTACCACTAGGCCACTGAGCTGTAGTGTGTTCTTTAAAATGCCATAAAAATGTCATAGTATAGTATTATACAATAGTATATGGTATTAAAAAGTTGGGTGTTTTTTTGTTTTTATTTAAAAGTCATTGTATCATCGTAATTAAAATGTCCCCCCCAAAAAAGTCACAGTATAGTATGTCACAAAAAAGTCGTTGAAAGACATACTATTGTAACCAAAAAAAACATAAAATATTTATAGTAAAGTATGTCATACAAGTCATAAAAAATCCTGGTATAGTATGTCCAAATAAATCATAGTATAGAACATAATTATAAAGTTTTTTTCTTTTTAAAGTCACTAATTAAAAGTCCATAAAAAAGTCATAGTATAGTGTATCAAAAATGTCAGAAAAAAGTCATACCCTAAAAAAGTCATGGTGTAGTATGTCATAAAAAAGTGATATTATGTAATTTAAAAAAAAGGAGAAAAATTTAAGTCCTCTTTTAGTACGTTAATGAAAAGTCCATTAACAAAAAACTCATAGTAATGTATGCCATTAAAAAAGCCATAGTGTAGTAAGTCACAAAAGTGACTAAAAAAAGTGATTAAAAATGGCAAATAAGTGTGTCATTAAAAGTCATAATAATGTATATTATTAAAAAAGTCATAGTATATTAAGTAATTAAAGAGCTTTTTTTAAAGTCCTAATATAGTACCTTATTAAAAAGTTTGTAAAAACAAGTCATAGTATAACATGTAATTGCAATTTTCTTTTAAGGCCAAATATAGTATGTTAATTAAAAGTCATAGTACAGTACATCTAATCTGTAGACTGTAAATCAATCACACATCAGTGAAATTGTCTAACAACTAAAACTGTGTCCTATTACTAGATTTTGTCACCACCTTACCAACAACCTCTGATTGCTCCAAAAAAATTTGTATGCACATGAAGTAAGCATGTGTTCATAGATGCATTTAAATGTAGAAAATGGCGATGCATTTTACCTCTTTGTTTTTGCATATGCATCATTTATACATCTGATTCCAGGCATGTTTACCAGCCTAGATATTACCTGCCTGATCATGCCTCTGTTTCTTTGTGAATGAAACTTTCTTCTTACAACTGTCCCTTCTGTCTGTTCCTTCAGGAAAGTGGTTGATGCCAATCACAGGGAGAGGTGGGTCTCCAACAACATGTACTGGGAGCTCCGCAAGAACCCCGGCTTCATCAATATGGAACCTACGGTGAACCTGTGGTAGCACACGGATAACCACGTCCATCATATCGTCATCGCAGACAGGACGGCTGTTACCTATGCACAATATGGTGTTAAGAGAAACATGTTAATGATGAAACATTGGTGCGCAGGGATACAGGCGACTGCAGAGCTGAGAGGATGGCCTGATGCCCAGTGACCCTGTCGAGGTTCTGTGGCACTGCCACATGGTCATCCATCCATGGAAACATCCTGTAGGATCACCTTCATCGTGCTTGTGGAAGCTGGGTTGTCAGGGCAACAATCGTACCACTCCTATGTAGATCTTTCCTCAGCTCCTTTGACTTCTGAGTATGTCCTTGCCTTAAAAAGACACCCATACAAGTCACACAGTTTAGCGCTTTTCCGTTGAAGCCATTTGATTTCTGACGGCAGTTTGGGTTAGACTAGTCTCTGAAGTAGACCTTTTGATTACCTACGATACCGTCGTGCATGTTTAGAGAGCAGCTTTCACTGGCATAAAGCCACATTTACTATATCACCAACTATTGTAGAAAAAAGAGGTATTTTTATAAAATATCTTGGACTCAGAATTTAGTGAAATAGTATCACGTGAACTGGCAGATTTTATTTATTTTCGCCTTTTAATACTGTTGAATCTGTGTGATAGCAGTACTCTCTATCGGGAAACAGCTCGTTTAAAATTAATCTCGACCGCAGCAGAGGAAGTGTGACGTCCATAGATGGTACTTTTAATGAGTATTTTCAAACAGCGGCTCTCACAGCTGATCATGTGGTGGAAGGAAAAGTAGGTATGAAAACGTAAATCCTATTCTGGTGTTTTGGACATGTGACGCAGGACACACCTACACCCTTTACAGATGTTTTCTTTTTTTAAACGGTCAACACAGATCTGTCATGGAGTCCAGTTCCTCCTCACAGTGGAGGCTCAGTGTAAACAGAGGAGCCCTCCCCTACATTGCTCTCTAATTTTAAACATTGTTACATGAAACCAGCTCCTGAATCACATGGTTACATAAATACCACATAACTCACTCCATATATAGTAGGCACACGATATATATGACAGATTCCCAAACAGACCTTTATCTGAATCAAAGGTCTAAGAAAAGATGGTGTAGTAGGTTGTGCAGTCTGTCGAACCCTCGGAGACACTTTTGGCTTTAAAAATAGACCTGACATAAGAGTGAAGCAGTCGAATATTTCCAGTAAGAGGATAAAAAGTCATGTACATCCAGCTACACAAGCCAAGAGCTGCAATGTGCAGTTATTTTTAAATGATCAAAAAGTATTTAATTAAGAAAGTATTCATTTTCTGTCAAAAAATGTGAAAACAATAATGATAAATTCCCATCAAATTTTAGCAAAGCTCATATCAATATCATAAATTCACATGCTTAGTTTAGCAACCAAAATGTATAATATAAAATGATATGAAACAAAGAGTTGTTACTATTACCAGCAACTGTTTGGTATTTTTGTGATCGATTACTTGCGCTATCAATCAATCATCAGAACTGGAATCATTTTTTTATGATTAATTAATTAATTGCTTTATTATATCAGCACTCCCATGACTCATTCAGCCAAAAAGCATAGTTAGTTCTTTATGAAACACCAGAGCCACCTACAGGTCGGTACATGGAAATGCAGTTTCAGGATGCTCTAGGTCAGAGATAAATTTGCTTTACCCAGGGGCCACTTTTGCAAAATGACAGAAGACCAGAGGCCACTTAATTAACAAAATTAATAATATTTATCACCAAATGTAGTGAATGAATTGCCTCTTTCAAACCTTTAGATGTCCTCACATGTGCCAAGAGGCAAATCCAGTTGCGGCAGCGCTACATAGGTCAGGTGTACGGAGGGGCGTCTCTAGAATTTGAGGATATTCAGGGCTCCTTCCCTGGCACTCTTTCTTTGATAAACAATCTCCATCATGTGGTGCCCATGAGCTCAGTGGGTAGACTGGCAGTGTCCTTGCTACACTAGTAACGGGCTCAATTCCAGCCTGTGGCCCTTTGCTGCATGTCAAAGCCCCAAAAATAATCTTAAAAAAAACAAAAAAACAATCTCTGTCGTGATGTTTATTTCTGCACTCTAGCAACTTATTTATATTAAAAGTACAGAATAAGATTCCCAGTGTGAATCAACTTACTTTCATTGGGAATTAGAAAATGGTCGCCCGTGGGCTGTATAGCCTCGTTTCCACCGAGCAGTACGGTACGGTACCTTGGAACCAAAAAAGTACCCCTTCAGATATGTTACCTAGACCCTAGTGTTTCCACTGCAAACAGTACCCCCACAAGTAGGCATGGTTGTTACCAGTCGGTTGTAGCCGTGTCAGATACGTAACTAGCGTGACATTATATAACGTGACGCAGGAAACGTGATTCAGGAAAAGGCACAATGGACATATTGAACACTTTGTAATCTTCTCCTTATGTGGCTGTTTATCACAAGACGGAGACATGCTTTGTTTTAGGAAAGGATGGGAGCAGCAAAGAGAAATACTGCCAAAAAATACAAGAGAAAAAAAGCATACTGAACTGAACAGTACCATACTGCTCGATGAAAACGGGGCTTAAGTGTCACCTGCTGTAGGTCAACAATATAGATATTTCCTTTAGCTGTTAAAGCCAAACGAGAGTGTACAAATGTGTTTGATTCCCCAGAGATTTTACTGCAATGATCCAGTCACCTATTTGCAGTTTGTGTATTTATTGCAAAGCAGATTGGCTTTAATGACTTACAGAGTAAAAAAAAAAAAAATAACACAGGTCTTCTGATTGAAATCAACCCCAAAAACACACACACACACACACACACACACACACATATACACATGTAGTCACATGTTGTGTGAGAGCACATTTAAGTTCCCCTCTGTCAGGACTGCAGGACACAGAAGGACAAAAAAAGACTAAATATAAATATGTAGAATGAAAACTATGTGAAGCAAATCCATCTTCCGTGCACTGTTCATACGGTACTGTAGATTACAAACCAAAAAGGTAGGTAGTACTGCTTTGCCTCCATATCCTGTTTTATGTTTATGTGCTTTTCTTTCCCTGATCACAGACTCAATGCTACAACTCTTTAGCGTCAGTTTCACTTGCTGTGCCTTATAATGCATTTATTAATGCCTCACAAACACACTACTGATAAGAACCCCCATGCCAAGAAGGTATGCCATTAACAAACACATTACCCAGTCTCCACCTGCCTATTGATGATCGATTATACTGAGAGTGTTGAGGGTTTAGCTGTGGACAAACTGTCTTAAGTCTTAAAGGGAGATGTTTTGACATTAGGTGAGGAAAAGAAAAGGTTTGAGTGTAAAATGCTTGCAGTGTTTAAAGATGCTCCGCACTGCTCTGCTACTCCAACATGCAACCAATACATTTTTGGTGATCACTGTAAATACAGCACATTTAGAAGATGGGTCACTACTGCAGAAGCTGATTCCCTTTTCCTCCTACATCGGTGACTTTTTTTAAAAAAAAAACAAGACTGAACCTTGTGTGTGGAGGTAGGAGCAACGCTCAGACTGTAGTGGAAAAAAAAAAACATCATGAAAACCTCCTCATGCTTTCTTCATCCACTGTTCTACCTGCATGTCTAGACAACTTAGCCTGCCAATGAATGTTGCAGATGCCTTACACCAAAAAAGGTTTTTGTTTTCTCAATTGGACACTCATGGTTTTTGTTTTTGTTTTGTTGTTGACTGACATGTATCACAAAGCACTGTGTCAGCTCAGTTTCTTTCAGATCTCTTTCCTGATGGGTACCTTCTGAAGTGCAATTTTAACAAAGTACATATCTTTCCATGAACACTGTACACTGCTGCTACATAGTGCTTGTTCTAATAAAACTCTAAAACTCAACCGATGATGTGTGTGTGGTTTATATGGAAAAGAAATGCCATAAAAGTCAATGAGATAACATGACTTAACATGAAAGGGTCATCCATGTAGCTGTCATCACTGAATGTAACACCACTTTTGAACTTTGAGATTATTTCTGTTTTATGTCAAGGCCACTACTAGTATAACATGATAAATGTGGTTTACATTGTTCAACTTTTTTTAAACATATTTTTTTGGGCATTTTTGCCTTTAATGCACAGGACAGTAAGTATGAAAGGGGAAGAGAGAGAGGGGATGACATGCAGCAAAGGGCCATGAGCTGGATTGAAACCCGGGCCGCAACAGCCTTGTAAATGGGGCGCCTGCTCTACCACTAAGCCGCCAACGCCCCGACTGAGTGCCATTTTAAGGAGCCAGACGATAGTGGAGGGGCCCACAGTGAATGTGCACACGCTGACTTCTTGAAGACTTTTTTTTTTTTTTTTACAACCTGCTATACTATGAATTTTTCTGACATAAATGACTCCGACTTTCTTGTTATTGTGGCATCCTGTTTATGACATATTATAGTATTATGACTTTTTTTCATGATTTTTGACATTATGTACTATAACTTTTATTAATTTTCATGACATGCTGTACTATGACTTTTTTTC
>NC_065512.1:11249059-11275514 GCF_006386435.1 Epinephelus moara | reverse complement strand
CCTTTTAAAAAATGGTTAATAAATAAAGTTGGTCTTGGGTGTTCACCATAGCTGATGACCTGTCTGTCGTCTTCACCCTCTAGTTCCCCTGCACGTTTTTTGAGGGGCGCGCTGACATGTGTGCTGCTTTCTGCTACGAGATCCTGAAGTGTTGTAACTCCAAGCTGAGCTCCATCCGCAGTGACGCGGCCCATCTGCTCTACTTCCTCATGAAGAGCAACTTTGACTACACAGGTCGCAAGTCTTTCGTCCGGACGCACCTACAGGTGGGATAGTCCTTCTGTGGATTAAACTTCATGTTCACGTCATTTAAGCCTTTAATAATGAGACCTTTCCTAATTTTACGAGAATTGCATATAAACAGGATTTTAAAGTGATGAGATGTCTGTGGGTCCTCAAACAATATGGAAGTAAAACTGATGTCAATAAAACACAAGCGTTAAAAGTATATATTGTAATTCTTTATCTTTTCCTTCCTTTAGGTGGTGATTGCTGTCAGCCAGCTGATAGCTGATGTGATTGGGATCGGAAGTACACGCTTCCAGCAGTCTCTGTCAATAATCAACAACTGTGCCAACAGTGACAAAACTATCAAGGTCAGGAATTTATTCATGTGCATATTAATGTTCTGGTTCTACTGCAACCGTTAAATTAGAGCTGTGATCAGGCCCATAAAATCCGGCTCAACCTGGATCCGGCAGGTCAGGTCAGGCCCAATCAGGTTGGGTTTGAGAATCAAAGCTTGAAGTTAAATATATGTATATACTTAAATTAGCAGCACCATGGCTGACTATTCTTATTTGTGCATCCAGAACACAGCTTTCCCATCAGACGTTAAGGACCTGACCAAACGCATCAGAACAGTTTTGATGGCCACGGCTCAGATGAAGGAGCACGAGAGAGATCCAGAGATGCTGGTGGACCTGCAGTACAGCCTCGCCAAGTCTTACGCCAGCACACCTGAGCTACGCAAGACCTGGCTGGACAGCATGGCCCGCATCCATGTGAAGAACGGAGACCTGTCAGAGGTGTGTGATAAGAGACTGTGTGTGTGGCTGAACAGGTTGTACTTTGGTATGATGGTGGCCGATTGAACATGTGATAGACTCACTGTAGGCCTGTGTCTGAGGATGTGTCTGCACAGTATCAAATATCAAGTACTGATTAGATTTACTTCACACTGGTCCAGCTTATTATGAGTTAATGTTCTTTTAGTGGATGAGTCTGTGCTATATAACATAATACTATCAACATCACTCAGCTTATCTGACCTGAGCTGTACTTGTTGTTGTTAACAGGCGGCCATGTGCTACGTGCACGTTGCAGCACTTGTGGCAGAATATCTGCGGAGAAAAGGTGATTGAGTAATCTTTTTCCACTTGCACGTCACACAGCAGCTCTCAGGTTTAGTTTGTATAGTCTCTGTAATCTTTCTTGTTTTTGTTTGCCCAATCCGTCTGTCTCATCTCATGCTGTGTGCAGGCATGTTCAAGCAGGGCTGCTCAGCGTTTCGTGTCGTGACTCCAAACATTGACGAGGAAGCAGCGATGATGGAGGACGTCGGCATGCAGGACGTCCATTTCAATGAGGTATGTGTTACTAATGCAAACAAAAGTGATAAATCACTGTCAATTTTATTTACTTTGAATGGGACCGTGCAAAGATTTGAACTAGTTTACATGAATTTAGATACAGCCTGTCGTCTGACTACATCAGGTCTCAGTTTTAGTTGAGTTAGTTCTTAATTTTGTACTTTAAAGGAATATTTCACCCAAATGATCATTTGTGTGTCAGTTAGTCACCAAATGTTACACAGAAGTCGTGAAGAAAACTTCCTTTTCTCACGTGCCTCAACGGTGAACGAAGAATCCAAAAAGGCGAACATTCTTGATGAATCAAAGTAAACGGGGCCACGCTTAACAACAGCAAAACTATAGCAAAACATCTGTTTACAAATTCTCACACAACCTGCACAGTGTAATCTAAGCCTCATTTAACCACTCGTATGCTCAATACCTCCCAAACACATACATTTTTCGCTTAAAACTGTTCGCTAAACACGGACAAGTAGCACACCTCAGTGATGAACACCATTGCTATTGTTAAGACACAACTTGTTTACTAATACACCATGAAAAAGATTCAGACATCAAAACATTAGTTCCGTATTTCATTTTACCCCTGGTCATATGTGCCCCACCCGTCTTACCTCTGTGGTTGGTTTGAGATACACTGATGTATTTAGACATATAAACATATTTAACATCTTATCTTAAGCTTTCCAGTAGTGACTAATAATTTCAGCAGTAACTGTCTCTTTCAGTATTTCATCACAGATTTAACAGCTGACTCCCAAGATGTCAAACAATAGACACATCACATTAGCATTATATACATTTTGTAATTTTCAAATAGGATATAATTACTGTATATTTATTGTAATAATAAACGATAGGTTTGGTACACAGAAGGACAATCAGTGGAGGCAAACAAATCCAATAGGGATCAGGCAGAGTCAATCAACACGCTAAATCCAGGTAACAGGGAAACAAAAGGCTGAACACTAGTTAAACAAGGAGCTAAGACGAACTGGCACTGAAAGAAAACAACACACACACTAAATACTCTGCTGAGGGGAACGATAACGAGACACAGGTGAGGCTAATCAGGGCGGGACGGACAGTCAGACACAGGTGAAGTCATCAGAAGGAAGGGAAAACACACAGGGGCAGGAAGTGAAGTGATCTGAAACAGGAGGAGACATGAGTTTGAAAGTAAAACAGGAAACAACATGAATGTATGAAATAAAAAAACATAACCAAAGAAACTTGAGCTGTGACATTAATCATATGGAAAATTGCCATTTTATCAATATCATGAACACAAAAGGGGCAGAAAGACACACACTAAAAGATGTGTGTTTTCCCACATTTTCCACATGGTAACCATCTTTTGTCATGATAGCAGGGGTGTTGACTTATCAAACTTTTCTATTTCAGCTTTACTTATATTTTTCTTGTTCCCCCAGGATGTCCTAATGGAGCTTTTGGAGGAGTGTGCAGACGGACTGTGGAAAGCAGAACGTTACGAGCTCATCTCTGACATCTACAAGCTCATAATCCCCATTTATGAGAAGCGCAGGGACTTTGAAGTACATTCAACTTTTTATCTCCCCACAACACAATTAGCATCTCCACATCCGAATCAGATTTATAATATGATTTTTATTGCTTTGCACAGAAACTGGCCCACCTCTATGACACCCTGCATCGTGCATACAGTAAAGTGACAGAGGTCATGCACACAGGCAAGAGATTGCTGGGCACCTACTTCAGAGTGGCCTTCTTTGGCCAGGTGGGTTTAACTCTCAGTCAACAGCAGCATATACTGTCCAATTTCTTTTTGTTGACTTGATTTCTGCACTGTCTGTATTTAAAGGAATACTTCATCCCCCAAACGACCCTTTGTATATCAGTTACTCACCCCGTGTTACATAGAATTCATAAAGAATAATCTGTTTTTCTCACATGCCTCCACAGTGAACGAAGAATCCAAAAACTGAGAAAATCTTTGATGAATTGCAGTTAATGGGGTCCATGTTTAAAAACAGCAAAACTATGTCAAAACATCACACAACTCGTGTATAATCCAAGTCATTTATCCAGTCAAATGTTCAGTACTTCCCAAACAGACAGCCCTCTCCTGCGGGGAACTGAACTGAAAATAAAACGTATCAATGCTCTCTTCAAAGCCAGACCCCATTGACAACAACAGTAAGAGAGCTCCTGGTCTATGACTGCCTCAATCGATCAGTTTGCTTGTCTTTTTATGTGACTTTAGAGTTCGAAAGGGTTAGTTTGGATTCACCAAAGTCACATAATAACACAAATAAACTACCGCTCAAGGCAGCCGTAGACCAGCAGCTCCCATATTCCTAGTACAGCATAAGTATTCCTTTAAAACTGTATTCCACAAAGAGCACAAGTCTTAATTTGGTTGCTGGTGTTGCAAAATAATTCACAATGAGCACACGGGGCTGCTGAAGTTGTGTTAAGAGCATGACCACATGCAGTGGCACATTATGATCCTTTCTAATACCCTTTTCTGCTTTTTATCCTCTTTGAAGGCAGCGGTAAGTTGTGCAGTAGACCTTTGTAGCCTCTCTGAGCAGCCTGAGTATTTGTGTGGTGGTGTTGGTGCTGCTGTAATCCATCACACTTCTCACTTCTCAGTCATAGCTTGCTGTGTACAGTAACAATCAGTCACCTCTGCTGCTTTCTGTTTCTGGAACCGTGTTGCATGGCACCCTCTCACGTGTGCACTCATTCCAGTGTTTCTGCTTTTGTGTTACAGATCTAAGATTTTAGTACTGATTCTCATTTTTGTCGTATCTTGTGACATACTCTGTTGGGTGTGGTTACCTCTGCCTGTGTGCTTTGATAGAGATCCACAGATCCATGTCTCTCTTGACATGGTAGTCTGATCAGTGGTGAAGTAGTTTGAATCAGAGTGTGTGTTGAATTTATCCCTAGTTTTTAGGTAGCTCTCATGGAATAATGATGATTTTATTTTTCTGCTGTCCACACCCCTGTTAGCAGTACCACTTTACTGACTCAGAGGCTGAGGTAAATCAATGTTAAAGCCAACAGTTGGACTGCAGTGATGTGTTAGGCTGTGTTGTGCTCCTTCGCTAATGCAGTCGGTGCTGTTTCACATGCATCGCTTATCTTCAAGCCTTGTACTCCTCCCCTACTCCAGCCTTGGTGTTGTTATATCTTAGTAGGAAACCCTTGTAGGGCCAATAGCAGGATTCATCTCTCACTGGGGAATTGCATGGCTTCACCCATCTGTTCATGGGACTTTTTACCATTAACATGCAAGTCAACTGACTAATAAGTGCTCCCACTGACAGTGTGAAATCTATCTCCTTTGGCCCGTCTCACATTACTGAACTGACACTAGTTGATGTCTTGCTGTGGAAGTTTCCTTTTTCTGTGCTTTAACATTAGAGGGTTGTGTACTTGTGGAGTCTAGCAAACCTTTCAGCCTGTAGCTAAAGACTATTTCACCATTTCATTTGAGCAAATAGTTGGAATAGCTTCCACTCACAGCTCATGTTTGGTTTGATGTGGCACTGTTTGCTTCTTTATATCTTAGTAGATAAAGAAACAGTTTGTTTTTATTCATTCTGACCATGTTTAATCTGTTTTTAGGGCTTCTTTGAAGATGAAGATGGGAAGGAGTACATCTACAAAGAACCCAAATTCACCCCTCTGTCTGAGATTTCGCAGAGGCTCCTCAAGCTGTACTCTGACAAGTTTGGACAGGAGAACGTGAAGATGATCCAGGACTCTGGAAGGGTAAGACTTTGTTGATACTTACTTTGTAATTACAACCGACACATATGAGTCATAAAAACATCTGTTGTAATGACATGTGCTCTGTGCAGATTAACCCCAAAGACTTGGACTCCAAATATGCCTACATCCAAGTGACACATGTGACCCCTTACCTGGAGGAGAAGGAGCTGGTGGACAGGAAGACAGACTTCGAGAAGAGCCACAACATCCGGCGCTTTGTGTTTGAGATGCCTTTCACCATATCAGGCAAAAAGCAAGGCGGGGTGGAGGAGCAGTGCAAACGCAGGACTATACTAACCAGTAAGTTTATACTGTGGGTGGTAGTGGCACATAAGCTCAAAGGGCTGGAACACATGCTGCATCTTTAACGGCATGGAAGATGCGAGGTTGGGCACTGGGTGCTACTCTTATGCTGACCGTATTAACCATAATCAGCACTATAGCCTATTAACCAGAAAGTTCGGAGCTGATTTTCTTCTAGACATTGTTTTTTTGTGTGTGTTTGTTTTCCAACTCTCTTTATTAGTTAAGTCAGTTAAGTATCAAGTATCAGTAAGTATCAATTGGGGTTTACCTTGGAAATGTGATTATACAACTGCTATCAGTCCCTTTTGTCTTGTACTAAGTGATAGAAAGGGCTCTGAGATCGCACAAAGTGATGAATTTTGAAAAAGTGGAACAGGAGAGTATTTGCAAGACTGAGTTTTGCAGAGAGATCTGCAAAGTAGGTAAAAACATCATCAACATAGAGGTCATTTATAGTCCGCAACCTTTCTCTGACCAGCGGGATGGCAGGAAAAGGTGGTTGCAAAAAACGGGGGCTAGACCTGATGGCGTATACCGGCCAAACTGTCTTCTAAACTGGTTCCAGATTCTCAGAGTATTTGTCACAACTGGATTTATAGTGACTTGTTCAATTGAACGAGGTAGTTGGGAACAGGCCAAGACACTGTTTTTTAAGTATGTAGTAGAACCAAAATATTGTCCATTGAAAAGATGCAGAGCTCTGGGTACCCCTGCACTAAAATGATCAACTTCTTCTTAATATTTATCATAGACATATTTATGGAAGAAAGGGAAAAAATCTACCACCTGTGATTGGTTGTTCCTTGTCACGTGACGTGGTGCACATTGCTGCGTTCCAAAAGTTGAACTTTGTTTATCACAGAGTAGTGCAGCTGTCAAGCCCTGAAAAGCAGGAGCTTGGAAACACTCACACACCAAGATAGCGTCACTTTTGAGCACGTCCACTGCACGTGTACATTGAAAACAGTAGATTTGAGGGCGATAAAAACGTGGCATGTGTATGGGCCCTTAAGGGGGTACTCTTGGGGACTTACAGGGAAAAGATTTTAAAAAATAACGTCAATATTGGTGCAACACAGACAACAATATTCTGACTTTTCATCTGCAGTAGCTCAACGTTCCTCACAGTCACAGAATACATTATGCAACTATTCTCACAGGCTGAGTAGTTCTCTTCATTACTAATTAACTAAAATCTGTGTAGTTTCCATTTATGATAGTTTTCTGTAACAGAACCCAGCTGTAAATAAACAAGATTTTGGTGTCCTCTACATCAAATTATCTTAAATATTCTAAAAAGTGGGATACATTTGTCATTATCCTCCCACACTACAGACCACCTCCTCCCATTGTCTGCATATTGAAACATTTAAGGAAAACAGGCTCTAAATACACACAGTGTTGAAGAATGTCATGTAGGTATCAGTAGTTGAGGCAGAATATTACTCAGCAGAAAGGGGCCTGTGCATGAATAGAAGACCTTGATTAGATTCTGAACATGTCAGCTGTCTGTCAAGGACCTTTCCTAATCCTAATCACAGTTTTATTGTTTTACGATGTAAAAGATCCAAAGGTTCAACGTTACATTCTTATCTTTATTGTCTGAGAGCTTTGAAAAGATGAACAGTCAACGTATAAGTGGGTCCTGCGCTGTAGAACTCAGGAAAGCACATGCAAGAAGGAAAGATATACAAACTTAAAGGCCAGCTGTTCACCCACTCCTCCTCTCTGTCCCCCAGCCACGCACTGTTTCCCCTACGTAAAGAAACGAATCGCAGTGATGTATCAACACCACACTGACCTGAGCCCCATTGAGGTGGCCATCGATGAGATGAGCAAGAAGGTGGCCGAGATCAAGCAGCTCTGCTCCTCCAGTGAGGTGGACATGATCCGTCTGCAGCTCAAACTGCAGGGCAGCATCAGTGTCCAGGTGCCTGCTTTGAATTTTCTCGACATATACACACATACACACACTGGACAAACCTAATTAAGTGATCGTGAAAAAAATATGACACAGCTCCTACATCCTCCCTCAGGTAAATGCAGGGCCGCTTGCATATGCGCGAGCTTTTCTGGACGATGCGAGCGCCAAGAAGTATCCAGATAACAAGGTCAAACAGCTGAAAGAGGTCTTCAGGTGAGACGAGATGTCAACATCTTATAGCATGTGCAGAACTACTTTGTTTTATTCTCCTTTAACACATCTTGATGTTTTCTGAGCAGGCATTTTGTGGAGGCATGCGGCCACGGCTTAGGTATTAATGAGCGGCTGATCAAAGAGGACCAACAGGAGTATCATGATGAGATGAAAGCCAACTATAGAGACCTGGCCAGAGAGCTGTCCATCATCATGCATGAGCAAGTGGGTACAGTATTAGAGTAACTACATTCTGCATTACTAATGTTAACACTGTAATCTGCTGAGACAGATCTTTGACGTGTGTGAGAGGCATTCATAAAATGTTTGATAATGTGATTGATAACGCAGTCTTTGATAACCATCGTTCTCTGTTTTTCCCTTGTGCTGACATGAGCAGATTGAATGGTAATGCAAGAACCACCACAATGCAATAAAGACTGAGTTGTTAAATGTTGGTCCAGCCAGACAGACGCATCTGTTCTCACATATCACAATTAATTTTGATTGCTGATTAGGCTCATTTTTGAGCCATCTCTAAACATGTTTAGACCTTTGTAGCATTTCTAGAATCTTATTTTGTGCACACAGTGGCGCAATGTTACCAAAAAACCTCCTGCATTACTTTAAAACAGAAAGCTATAAAAGCTTAGGTCACTCTCCTGACCTTAGAAGGCACTTAATAGTTATCTTAACGGATGGCAGACAGGCCTTATCTTTACATCCCTGCAGTAAAAAAGGAACCAGCTAAATATAAACTATTCTCACACAAGAAACACGTGTCCATTAGAATGGCTTAAACTCTTGATAAGGGCTACAACTTACATTTATTTAAATCTATTTTAATTACTGATCAATCTGACGATCATACTCAGGGGTGTAGAGCTTTTAGTTTAACACCCGAGCGCACCTGTGACGCCCATGCACGTGTGCATACGTATGATTAAGCTGTGGCTTGTTTCAAAGGTTATGTAACCACTGCTCCTATGGTGGCACCTTTACATGCAGTCAACTATAAAATGAAAGGATGTTTTGCTGCCTGTTCATCTTTATTAGTTAACAGTTAGCGAGCTATAGACTGAGAAAAAAAAGTTAATTCACTGTGTTCTCGGTGGGCCGCTACCAGCAACTTTTAAGGGGAAATGTTTTCTTTCATGCTACTCAATGCATAAGTTGACGTAGGGAATTGACCAATTCCTCCCTTATGTAAACTTTGAATATTCTATTTCCTCACTTGGTGGAGCATCCCTATGTTGTGCTTCGGCAGCACTACACCCCTGATTATACTCTTGAGTAATCGTTAATGGTTTGGCTACAAAAAACATCCATCTCATCTTCGAATGTCTTGTTTTTTTGGCCAAAATTGAGCATAGCTTTAGTTCAGGCAGGACACAATGTCAAGCTCAGCTCACATCTCAGGTAAATCAGCTGATCTCAAACAGCCCGATCAACTGATGGAGCACTTGATTGATGGAAGGAAGTCAGCTGATAGATCAAGTGATTCCTTTCTATGCAGCCAACTGGAAAATCTCATTCAGGGCGCCCTAGTTAAACTGCTCTGGCCGCCTACTGTTGCTGCTTCCTCTGCAAGCCACTTTGCGACCCACCTCCACCCCAGCTCCTCCTTTTTATGCTGTATCTGACATAACAGTGTCATTTCTATTTGTCACTGATGCTGCTCTGTTCTGTTCCTGGGGGGGTCTTTGCTGCTGCGCATAGGTTGGCGCTCTCTGTGTCAAGGCTTTCCTCATTTGCACAAGAAAGGGCAGAGAGGTGTCCTCTCTCCGCCTAAGGCTTTCCTTGTTGGCACATGGAAGGGCAGAGAGGAGTGCTCTCTCCACATTAGGCTGTCAGTGTAGGCCAGAGTAAAGGTAGAGAGGCCCTAGAGCAGCGCCATACCACCAAATATAATACTGCAAATGGAGATAAAGTCTTCTTTGACTGAGGTGGTATTATTGTTGGTGCCACTATTGCAAAGACAACCAGATCCATTTTCCTGAGAGCCTACCAGCTACTTCCGTTTCCACAGTTAATTTGTTTTAATCCCCCTTCTGCCATTTCCATTACTGGGGATAGAAACTGTAAAGAACTTACATTGATACTTTTTGTTAACTGGGGTTAGCTACCAGTAGTTAACGGGGAAGACAAAGGTGCTATCCTCTTCCCATTTTAGTTGCACAATGGGTGATAGACTTCCTTTGTGCCGTAAATCGAGCCTTTATTATCCGGAGAGTTGCACTGTAAAAGCAAGGCTTGCAGGGAACCTAAACACTGATGATGTCATTATTCTATAACCATTACATGGCACAAAAAATACTTCATGATGATAAGTTAAAGGAAAATCTTGTCTATTTCCACTACTACTCTAAAATATGACAAGGAAAATCAGCTCACATTTAGAGGCTGGAGGTGTTTGGCATTTTTGCATGAAAATAGTTGCAGATTAATTTAATGGCTAATCAGTTAATCATTCCATCTTTTCAGCTCTACTTTTTATATTTCAAAAATCAAAACCCACCTGTTCTCCCTCTAATATTCACAATCCAGATGCAGCAGCTGGCTAGACAAACAATCACTTATTGACTTATCTCTTTTGGATTGCTGATATGTATTTTTTCTGCATGTGTGTATGCATGTACAAATATGTACATATACATTTGCATGTGTATGAACAGCATGTGTATGTGTATGTATTGTACATGGGTCTTAAAGTGTGTACTTATACAGTATTTACATTTGGTTTTGGATATGCACAAATATGTCTCATACTTTTTATGGTTTTCAGTAGATTTTTCTGTTGATGTGTTAAGGGTTGGTTTGTTTTTACCTATTTTGATTTCTGCATCTATTAATTGTTATGAACGGGGTGCTGAGACTGTAACTTAAAGAAATAGTCTAACGTTTTGGGAAATACAAATAGTCGCTTTCTTGTCAAGAGTGAGATGTGAAGATTGATATCACCATCATGTCTGTATGTTAAATATACATCCGCTTAGCTTTGCTTAGCTTAGCTTTGCTTAGCTTAGCTTTGTTTAATTAGCCTTAGCTTAGTTTATCTTAGCTTAGCTTAGCTTAGCTTAGCTTAGCAAGACTGAAAATGGGGGAAAAGCCCCTTTTTCTTGTTTTTATGCTAAGCTAAGCTAACTGACTAGCTTTATATTTACTATACAAATATATGAGTAATAACTATCTTCCAGAGTCCAGAGATGGGACCAAGTCATTGTTTTGCAAGTCACAAGTAACTCTCAAGTCTTTGCCCTCAAGTTTCAAGAGCTAAACTTCAAGTTCTGAGTCCTAAACAAGTCACAATGTGCTCTTCTCCAAATTTAATGCCAATATTAAATTTACAAAATTTTAAATTTTTTAAAATTTGCATTTATTTGTTGTTAAAACGTTACTGAGCAGTTATGCTAGCATTAGCTAAGCATTAGCTTGAAGTTCTGCTGTTTGTGCAAGTTCAAATGTCGAACGAAGTTGGGAAGTTGCGTCTTTGTCTAATTTTCTTGAAATGGGACTTGAGTGTGAAGACTTGAGACTTACTTGTGACTTGTAAAACAATGACCTGGTCCCACCTGTATCTTCTCATTTAACTCCCAGCAAAAAAAGCTAATGAGAAAATCCCAAAATTTCAAACTATTCCTTTATAGGGGTTTCCTTTGGCAGTAATTAAGTTACTGATGTATCTAAGATGGAATTGTAAATAGATGTGAATATCTCGTTCTCCCTCCCATCCAGATCAGTCCTGTGGAAGATGGCATGAAGAGCGTTCTTCCAGACTCGCTTCACATCTTCAACGCCATCAGCGGCACGCCAACCAGTGCCACCATCCACGGCATCCCCAGCTCGTCCTCTGTGGTATGATGCGTGCCTGGGTTAGCCTTGAACTCAGCGCCCTCTCTGCTCGCCAACCAGGCATGCCAGTGATGCCATATTGTCGCTTCTAAGCCCGATCCTGCTTCTCTTCAGTCAGTGTAAAGGGAAACAGACAAAAGCAACTCTCACCTCTCTCGGTGAACCATGACCAAGGCACTGGACCTATTTAACGCATACACACGGCATGGTAACTGTGTTGGATGTCTGTGGCAGTACTGCGGAGGAGCCTGAGACCAGAGAGGAAATTATGCAGGAGAGTTCCTGCCGTATGGCCAGACATGATGTGTCACCTGTTTCTACCTGAAAAGACTGGTTTTCCATTCCTGTTGGGATCTTTAATATGCATGTCATTACATTACACTCACTACCCTCCCAACAGGTGTTCATTTTGATAATGTTCCACATTGTGTTTTTTATGTACAGTATTCCACTTTTATAAGCCACTGTATTGATGTCTTGATGAACAGTATATGCTGCATACGTCGACGCTCGTCTCCCTGTACAGGAAGTTATATTTCTACTAAAAGGGCCTCCTCTGACTCATGTTAGCGTTCAACCTTAAATCACTTCAATGTCTTAGAATGGGAGCATCTTCAAATATTTAAAGCCATTGCATACAAAAAGTATATTCCATGTTGTTTATTAATGTATATAAAAAAAGGAGTGTGTGCAATATTTGCAAAGGATCTTGCTGTGTGCGGCTCATACACTGTAAAGATGATGTTCACCTTCTTGCCAAAGCGATGAGGTGTGGAACCAGACACTACGCCTACTGTGGAAGTAATATGAAGCTTTTACCATTTTAGTGTTCATTGAAATGTTCGAGAAATTGTTTTATATTTGAGCAGCAATGTGGGTTTTTTGTATTTTTATTTAACACAAAGTCACTGTTCTGCTGTAAACAGAGATGTTCCCTAATGCTTTTTCTTTTAAATAAAATACACTCATTTCTCTGCACTTCTCATGAATCCTTTTTTTTTTTAATTTCCTAATGCATTAAAGTTTATTCTCACGTTTGGTTGAGTTGTGGTGCTCCTGGGGATTAATAGTTTTTATGAGGTGTCAGGGACTGAACATACCTGACTCCCTATCTCCTATATCTCATGTTCCCTCCCCTCATAAAAGCAACACAGTCAGCAGTGTGGACGACAGATCAAGGTGCTAATAAGAAGCAATATTACGGAAACACTCCCACTCCCACAGTGAAGGATCAATTATCAACTGCTCCCTGCAGAAATCTCAGAGGAATATCAAACTACAGCAGAAAGCGGGCAGCAGCTTCACTTAAACATCATGACAGGTGAGTGTGCAAACTTTTGATTTTGTGTGTTCTCACTCAAATCCATAAGAGTAAATATTTCAGAGCAGAAGGTGCAGACAGACACCTGAAGCACAAGTCAGAACAACAAAAAAACTTGCTTTGAACTCAGAACTGCTGCTGATTTGTTTTTTAATTTCCCAGTGAAACTTTTGCGAGAGGTTTTCTGTTTTGTTTTTTTTTAATTAAAGCTACTGACATACAGCCAGTTATTTAAACGTCATCTCTTGCACAGATAACGAGGATCCCAAGAAAGGGAGACAGAGCAAAGGGAAGGTAATGTACCTAACTTATTTAATTAAATGGATATTTATGTAGTTTTGGTTCTTCATTGTTCAGTGAGATTAAATAATAATCCATAGGAAGGATATTTAACGCCTTTTTATATCACAATTTCACCACATTGCAGAGGGAAATGCAGTTTTTACACCACTACTTACCAAAAGTATTATTAAAATTTGCTCCACTTCAACAAAGTACAGCATTAAAATCCTGCTTATATCCTCCCGAGACCTTCAGCTTTTGTTTGGTATGCAATTTCAATGTCTCCCAGCTATTTGGGATTAGTAGAACTTGATAAGTATAAAAAAATGAATTATTGTCTTTGAACAGGGGGTAGTTTTTGAATTAAAAGGATGTCCTAATTTGAGGACAATTAGTTTATTTTTAATAGTCACAAAATTATTTTTAGTTTATTTCAATGCCTGAAAACAAAGCAGCATTGTAACCATATGTGTTAGGGGTCAATGTTCAAGTCTAAAACTGTACATTTCAACACCTGAACATGGCTGTTTAGTTTAGTTTAGTTTAGTTTAGTTTAGTTTAGTTCATTTGATTAATAAGAGAACAGTGTGCAATGACACTAATCATATACAAGAAATTAAAACATGGTTTCATTAGATTTAGTGAAATGCTAATTTCCATCTGTTGTCCTACACATAACAAAAAGACACAGTAAATAAAAATAAAATTCAAGGCACAGTGTAGACTACAATAAATCCACGTGCCTAACATAATAGAAGCAGTATGTACACACTGCATAGTACAAAATACAGTATAATAAAACACAGCAGCTACCTTGTAAAGTGACCATGTTACCAGTGCAGGTGCCTTACATAATAAAAACAGTAAGCGCACATTGCATGGTCAAAATACAATACAAAATGCAGTTACTATAATTTTCAGTGACCAAGTTAACACTCTCTCTGCCTTACACAGTAAACATGGCAGGCACAATCTGCACAATACAACTTACAGTAAGACATATAGAATAAATACATTTCATGTGGCAAAGTTAGCAGCACATGCACCTGTGAGGGCAACATGTAACATCTATGTACCTACTAGGGTAACATCTAAAATCTATCTGAGATCAGTGCTGACAAGACTGACTGTTTAAAATCCAGTTTTTCATATCACAGGAGAAACTGTGGTAACTTCTATTTTTTAAAGTGTCGGGATGCCTGTTCCATTCTTTAATGGCTTTACATGAGCAAGCTGATAGAGAGAAAGCAGAGGTTCGTTTTGAAACGCTGCAGTCACCCCTGGGGGCTGACCTTAAAGCTCTGCTCAACAGCTCAGAGCGAGGCTGCACAAAGTTCTTCAGTGGGGGTGGTAGCTCTGTCTGAATTTTCCTTGCTCCACACTCCAAGCTAGGAATGTCGTTTTTGTCTGTAGGAACAGTCTGTCACACCTTAGGCCTGTTTAAAATGCTGCGATAAGACAATAATAAAGTCACAATGTCCACAAATGAGTACTTTTATTTTACCTTAACAGCATCTTAGGTTGTTACTGTTGCTACAATTGGTCAGATTTGTATGCAGTATTAAACTACAGCTGTTATTAAACATAAATAAACAAGTTTCAACCACAAAACTTGATCAGGTTTTGAACCTTTTGTGTCGGGATCTACTGTAGTCTAAGTTAAGCAGAATGAAGTATGAGGTACAGCAAACCCAAAATGTAATGTCCTCGTATGAGGACGCAGGGTCTCAGGAAGATATGTTCATGCATGCATGACAGGGATCATTCTGTATAATGAGCACCTTTTCTTTTGATACACAAAGTACATTTTGTTTGCAATACTTCTGTTTAATACTGTTTTGTGGTGTACATGATATGAATGTTTACTGCACCACTGCTGCTGCTGAGTGTTCTTTTACCTAGGATGGTGAAGGCATGACCCGCCCTGCTCAGCCTTACTCTGGCTCTGATTGGCTGACCCTGACAGGCGGGTACTCTAGAGTAGGGTGGGTCATTCCTTTGCCATCCCAGGAAAATAAATTTTGCCTGCTGAACACAACATAACACATCACTATGCTGCTGTTTGTTTGATCCATCAGAGTAAGGAGGTGTGCGGCTACCCGCTCAGCATCTTCTTCATTGTTGTCAATGAGTTCTGCGAGAGATTCTCCTACTATGGCATGCGAGGTGAGAATACTGACTGTTTATTTCAACCACAAGGAAAACTGTTGAGAATTATTATTATTATTATTATTATGTGGTGTAGCCTATCCATCAATGCATCAATAGTAATAATCCAGTATTATAATATACATTATTCTATTTTGCAAAATAAGTACTTTCACTTTTGATACTTAAAGCCTACCTAGTTTATATGATCAGGATTTTTGTCTAGTTATTTTATTAATGGCCACACGGTGGTGCAGTTTTTGATGATGATATATAATGAAAAATAAGAGATAGCTTACATTTTGCTCCCCTGTTCTCAGCTGTCCTGGTGCTGTACTTCAAGTACTTCTTGCGCTGGGACGATGACTTGGCTACGTCCATCTACCACGTCTTTGTGGCTCTCTGCTACCTGACGCCCATCCTCGGGGCCATTGTGGCCGATTCCTGGCTGGGAAAGTATAAGTGAGTAAAATTACTTTGTCATTAAAAATATGCATTTAGTTATAGGAAGACTATTTCTCATTGGTGGAAAGTAGGTAAGAAAATACCAATTGTATTTAAGTAAAAAGTTGGAGTATGTGTACTTTACTTGAGTATATTCATTTTTCCGACACTTATTTGTACTCCACAACATTTCAGAGGGAAGTATTGCACTTTTTACTCCACTACATTTATTACACACATTAAGTTACTTTACTTTTCAGATTAATATTTTGAATTTAAAACATATGATAAAGTAGTAATGACTGAAAGGATAAACCAGTGGTTCCCAACTTTTTTGCTTGTGGTCCCTTACAAAAGAAGTAGGCTTAGTGTTTATCCAGCGTTGCTTCTCATTTTTTAGATGTCTACAAGATGTTAGCACTTCCACCACACAGTAATTTCCTGAAAAGTTCAGATGGTTTCATTTATATAACTGTTTGAGGCATAAAAAGGGTAAAACTATCAAATATTTCATGAAAAGCTACGATTGGGAAAACCCAGAATATTAAAATAAATATAAATCCTTAAGTTTAGAACCACAAAACTAAAGTAATTAACTGTAAAGTAATTAAAACTAGTAGAACAAGTATTCTCACTCTGAATACTTTAAGTCCAATTTGCTAATAATACCTCTGTACTTTTACTTAAGTCGTATTTTGAATGTACAATGCTTTATCTTAGTACTTAACTGACTAACTCTATCCCTCTTCCCCTGGCAGGACTATCATCTACTTGTCCATTGTCTATGCGATCGGCCAGATTGCGATGTCTGTCAGTGCAATCCACGACGTCACTGATGCAGACAGAGATGGGAAACCGGATGACATGACCTATCATGTGTGGGTTTCCATTCTACTACAGAAATAATTGAGTCCAGGATGTGGGATTTTAGCAGGCAGTTTACATGACATATTTCTACAGTGCTCTGATCATGCACGTGTTCCTCTTCACATTTAGTGTGTTGTCCATGGTGGGTCTGTTCCTCATTGCTCTGGGTACTGGTGGCATCAAACCTTGTGTGGCTGCCTTTGGTGGAGACCAATTTGGTGATCATCAGGTGAGAACATTTCTGCTCCACAATTAGGCCTACAGTGACTTTCAAGCACGGAGCTTTTGTTTTGAAGTGATGTTTCCTGCTGACTAATGGACAGCTACTTGACAGAGACAGCAAACTAGCTTGACAACATGTCTGAACACAAGTATGATGCTGAATGTATTAAACTGTGCGGACCTTGAACTGATGACAAAGGATGTATCTGGACCTTGTGGCTGGACCAGTTGGGAACCACTACTCTAGTTCACCTGGTAAAGTGTGAGGCTGCGGCCTTGGCAGTGGCCTGGCTTTAGTTCCAACCAGCTGCCTTGTGCTGCATGCGTCTCCCCCCTATCCCATCACTATCCAGCTGTTCTATCATTAAAACAAGGCAATGAAAGCCCTAAACAATAATCTTAAAAAAATATATATCTGCTTGAGGTTAGTGGCTCAAGGCTACATTAGCTGCTACTGGGATAGGCTAAAACCAAATCTCAGACAGAAATGTAGTCACTCGAGTTGCATTGTCAACACATTCGCACTCTGACCTCGTCACATAACGATGTTTAGTCATGGACTTTCCACGTCCAGATATTACTTGAAGGTACCCTGGGTGCATGGGTTGTTGATGTTCTGGGACAGCATGTCAAGTTCTGCCTGTTACATGCATTGACTTCTTTCAAAATACACTTCCATTTTCACATTCTTTCTGCCTTCAACTAACACACATGATTAGGGTTAGGCAATGAAAGCACATGGTTGGGTTTAGGAAAAAAGAATAGAGTTTGGCTTTATAATCTTATGCGACACGAACACCACTCTCCTGGGTGAAAGTGTTTGTTGGACCCATCAACCGCCACTCCTACCTGCAAGTATAACGGCAACCGGCCACATACCATGCCGACATTAAGGATGGCTTTGTCGTCAGTGTCTGACACCGCAAGTCACTGCGCAAGCACCAGATTTTTACGACTTCAGAGTGAGACCGGGTTGGTATTGTGGGAAATGCAGGCTCCAGGTTTTGACGAGGCAGTTTTGATATTTTTAAAGTATCAAAATTGTTAAATAATCAGCCAATCTCTTTTTATACTTTTTCAAACTGTCTATCCAGGGTTCACCAATGTGATAGGAGTGCTATGTTAAATCAATGGAGAACTCTTCAAAGGAATTGTAGTTGCTGCATTTCATCCTGACGGGTCCTTGAATGAAGGTGCCAGATCTCATGAGAATCCATCCAGTAGTTGTCGAGACATCAAAAATCAGCAGATCACCTCAGTCATTAGGGCTCATCCATCAGAGACCATACATATCTGTACAAAATTTCAGGAAAAAGCAAACCATCCAATAGTTGTTGAGATATTTCAGTCTGGACCAAAGCAGTGAACTGACAAACTGACACTGTTGTCCCTAGAGCCATGTCGCTAGCACAGCTATAAAACTTTGATTGTATCACCTAATATCATAAGCGCAGATATCACTCTTTTTAGAAATGGTTAGGCATTATATTCAGCTTTGCACAACATGCATGCAACACGTGATAGAAGATCACTGATGTTTCTCTCTGTGCAGGAAAAGCAAAGAAGAACTTTCTTCTCTGTGTTCTACCTGTGCATCAATGGTGGGAGTCTCCTGTCAACCATTATCACTCCAATCCTGAGAGGTAGATATGAGCAGGACATAAAGTTTATGAAAAACAGTGCCATAAACATGACTGCACGCAATTACAGCTAATAACAGTCTTTGAGTACGAGTAAAAGGCGCCATTTAATGACAGCTGTTTGTGTCCATCTGCAGCTCAGGAGTGTGGCATCTACACTAAGCAGAAGTGTTACTCTCTGGCCTTCGGTGTCCCAGCAGCTCTGATGGTGGTTGCACTTGGTATGTGTAAATAATTTGGAGACTGTGAAGCAGAAATGTAAAGATTTGGTACACATGCTGGGCACAGTGATAATGATGTGCCTGTGATGTCCCTAACAGTGGTGTTTATCGTTGGAAGTGGTATGTACTACAAAGCTGAACCACAGGGAAACATCATGCTGGATGTGTGTAAATGCATCGGGGTGAGTCTGGTTTAAACCACCAACACATTCTGCATTAATGTGACACAGCAGTTGCTTCCAGTTGTTTCTAAAAACATGTTTCTCCTTTGCTTTCTTCTTCTTCTGTCGATCAGTTTGCCATTAAAAACCGCTACAGGCACAGAAGCAAACAGTACCCAAAGAGGAAGCACTGGATGGACTGGGCAGAAGAAAAATATGATGTAGGTTTGACTGTATTTCATTCTCTAAAGTTTCTAATTTCAGCAGTGGGATAACAGCAAGTCATATTGTGTCTGTCTGTGCTGTAGAAACTCCTCATTGCTCAGATCAAAATGGTGCTGAGGGTCCTCTTTTTATACATCCCACTCCCGATGTTCTGGACTCTGTTCGACCAAAAGGTATTTTAAAGTTACTCTTAAAAAAGATGTGCAAATCATTTGTTAGAAACTGGGCTAAACTCAGCATCTCTTTTAAAGGGCTCTAGATGGACTCTGCAAGCCACCACGATGGATGGAAACTTTGTAAGTTTGGTGATAAAACCAACCATAAATATAGCTGAATTAATTAATGAATGTGTTCGTGTTTTAATAATATCTTTGTGTCTGCAGGGGCTTCTTGTTATACAGCCTGATCAGATGCAGGTAAGTTAAAATGATTTTATCACATGTGCTTGGACTGATGTACTTTGTTTGAAAAGATTCTTACTGTGCAGTTTATGTTTTTGAAAGACTGTAAACCCCATCCTGATTCTGACTCTGGTGCCTATCATGGACAGCTTAATCTACCCTCTGATCCAAAAGTGTGGCCTGAACTTTACGTGAGTACCCCAATTTCTTCTTCCCCAATCTTTGCATATTTGAAGCAACAGACATTTTGAAAAATTTGCTTATCCGATTTTTTGACAAATGTTAGCATATCTTAGCTTAGCTTAGCATTAAGACTGGAAACAGGGAGAAGCAGCTAATGGTATCCTGGCTCTGTCCAGGGGAAACAAAATCTTCCTACCAGCATCTCTAAAGTTCACTAAAGCCCAGTTTTCACCAAGCAGTACAGTTCAGTTCAGTTCAGTTCGGTACGCTTTTCTTCTGTTTCTACTGTAAAAAGTTGTGTATGGTACCAGTGGAATCGTTCTGTACCCTCCCCATTTTTGGTCCCCCCTCTGTTGGGGTACCTAGCACACAGATCTGGTACTAAAAGGTGGACCTGTGAACACTGCAGTCCGTTGATTGGTCAATAGTGGATGGTCACTCTGGTCAGGGCTGAGTTGTGGCTGGTTTTGAGGCTCATGTAACCACAGTTCATGCCATGGAGAGTACAGTGAGTGCTGGACAGAGCAGTGAGTGACAACAACCCACCTGCATTTAAGAGTACTGTTTGCAGTGGAAACACTAGGGTCTAGGTACCATGTCTGAAGGGTTATTCTTGGTTCCAAAGGTACCATAGCAAAAGAGTTTGGTGGAAACTGGGCTTAATTAACAAGTCACATCTCTTTTGTTTAATTGGTAAAAAAAAAAAAAACAGGGGGGTGGGGGGAATGCATTCAGTGTTATACAGAGGGTTAAGTGATGGACTATTTCTTGGCTTGAGCAGTAACTACCTTGAGCATTTTCTAGTAACTGTTCCTGGCAAAGGAATAGTTCGGCACATACCCACCCGCCGTGATACAGCAATCTGCCATTTACAACAAATGCAGGGCAGGGACATAAAGGGGCAGGAGAATGGCCTCTTTCCTACTTCCTACCCCCCTACTACCCCCCCTAGTGCCCTTGCCTGGACGCGAATTTGCAGATCCTTGGATAGCGAAGGAGTGGCCCACCTTACTCTGCCTCTGATTTGCTCACCTTGCCATTTTATCCCTAACCATAACCTGTCCCACTCCTTTTGCCTAACCCTAACCAATCCAACCAACGGAGGTGACAGGTACCAGCCAATCATAGGAAAAGTAGGGTGGGTCATTCCTTCGCTATCCTAGGATCTTTGAGCTTGGCCTTCATTGATATCTCAACTACACCTGGAAAGTTTTGTGACTGCATGTTGCACAGTTGTGATGCTATTGCGAAATCTGATATCTGATATTGCGCTGATATGCAGATTTTGTTGACTCTAACTAGAGGTCGACTGATTAATCAGTTTCGCCAATCAGTGCCAATAAGACGTTTGGCAAACTATCCTTATCAGTTGAACTTGCCTCCAGTAGTGGCCAGTGGCTCCCTTCTGCTGTGTGAGTGTGTGTCTAAGTGTATTGTTCTTTATTCTAGTATATGTAGCACTATCAGAGCTACAGTGAAAGTCTGTAAATCTGTGACTGAGTGAATACTGCCACTTCCTGTTTCAAATTAAAAGCCCTCATTTCAAAATAAAAGCCCCCTAGCTCTTGATATTGGCCAGTTAATCTTTTCCCAAACTATAGTTATTATATCATCCTTTGAAAATTCAGTATCTGTTTACTAACCAGCCGCTGGATGCAGCGTTATATTTAGCATTCCCTTATATCTTGGACAAATCATTAACAAGATTTCATGATAATCCAACAGACCTCTGAAAAGAATGACAGTGGGGATGGTTATGGCAGCTATAGCTTTTGTCTGCGCTGCCTTGGTTCAGATTCAAATTGATGTAAGTAAAGACGGTCATTGTGTTTATCTTCCCATATATTTTAAAAATGCACATCAGATCAGGCATTAATTTATTTTCAAACTCAATTTTCAGAAAACATTACCCACCTTCCCATCCGCCTCCCAGAGTCAATTGAAATTACTAAACATGGGCAATAATCAGTTGATGGTTAAACTGCCTGGCAATGACCCTCTGCCACTTCCTGCAGCTCAGGTATGTTCTCTTACAGTAATGCAAAACCGAAACACCACTGCTAACGTACACATATTCTTACCTTAGTACCTGCACATTGATTGTTTCAACAATTTCTTCTTTGTTGCAGGCCAGTAAGGAATTCTTCACATTTGACGCAGAGAATATCAGCATTTCAATAGGCAGCCCTGCGGTGACGAGAGAAGTTTCCTTGGCCAAAGGACATCGACAAACCCTTCTGATTCCCTCAGACCTCACTGAGGAATGGCTGTTGGTGAGTCAGAAGCACCAAATTATAAATCAGAGACACACAAGATGTTTTAATGGTTAAATTAATCACCATTGTTTGTCTTATTTCCTCAGACTGAGGATTTGACCTCCAAGCCACAAGAAGGCATCAATGAAATCCGGTATGTAAAATAATAACTGTAACAATTAATGAATCACTTCACCAACAGAAATGTGTTTGCAGCCCTTTTCTGTAACCGCAGAGTTAATTGTTGGAAATGAATGGTTTACATGTTGTTTTTACTGACTGTTATACATTCTCTGGCTCAATGTGGATCCATTTCAGATTTATAAATGGAATGGATATAGCAGTGAACGTCTCAACTCCTGCAGCTGACTTTGGACTAATTGAGCCATTTTATTATTCCAACTACTCCAAGATAAAGAGTGGAAAGTAAGGATTTATTTTATCTGAACTAATTCACAGTTTTTATACCGGAATAATTACTTTATGTAAACAAAAATACAGTTTATTACACTGATTTTTCTGTTTTAATGACCAGGCCAGTCTTCACCTTATGGAGTGGGTCACAGTCATGTGAATTCAGCAGGGAGTTTGGATTTGGAAGTTCATATACCTTCTTTATCCCCAGCACTCTTGACTTTGGACCAAATGTAAGTTTCACATGTGATTTTCAAGGGGAGACACTACAGGTTTTTCATGCACCGCCTAATTTAAAGATTTTGGGCTATTTTGCTTCCGTAACACCTTTTCTTTCAGACAAGTGGAAACAAAACATCCAAAATATACATTTAGGTGTATATTTCAGTTGAAATATCTGTCCTGGAAATTTGTGCATAAGTGCATATTGAATTAGATAACTCCCTATTTGCATATTTAAACTTAAAATAAAGAAAACTTGTGATGCAAAAAATAATTGTGTCATTGTAATTAATCAACCATGGAGGTTTCATAGAAACATTTATTAGTTAAAGGTTTTTACCTATTCCCCGTAGTGTCTTATTTGTTGTCTAAAAATATATAGAATCTTGCCATATTCTTAAAATGAGTTTTTTCTCATACTGTGAGCCAGAATTCTCCACTTCAGCACTATAGACAAACACAAAACTTTAAACCTATCTATCATGTCTGAAGGTTTTTACACAGACTTTTGTTCATGTATCATTTATAGTCTGCTTTATACAACATTTTATTCCTAAAAACATGATGAAAATATTTTTTTAAATGGCTGACAGTATTTTCTGATTTATAGAATTATTAATATTATTATTAATAATAATCATATAAAAATAAATATATAACATAAAATATATATAAAGCAAAATTTCCTCTGTGTTGACAAAACAATTTTGAAACTGGCCTCAACCAGTGTTCAGATTTCTGTTATGTAAATTGGTGGCTTAGTGGTAGAACAGGCACCCACAAGGCTGTTGCCAAAGCAGCCCGGGTTCAACTCCAGCCTGTGGCCCTTTGCTGCATGTCTCTCTCTCTCCCCCTTTCACACTTCATTATCCTATCAATTAAAGGCAAAAAAATGCCCTAAAAAATATCTTAAAAAAAAAAAAAAAACAGAACCTCATTTGTATATTTAAGCATAAAATTAAAAAAAAAAAAACCTTTTCAATCGCCTTACATACTGTACATGTAAGTAATCAACTGAGAAAGCTTCATGGTGACATTTATTAGTTTAAAGGTTTACTCTTTTCACTTGTAGTGTGTCCCCGTAAGGCTTGTAATATTCTATATTTTTCGTAATACCAACAAATCCCCCCCAAAAAACATGAATGATTTGATCCTATTAGAAATTTTCTGTTTAGGTCTGATTAGCTTATTCCTCTCTGCCATAGAGCTCCATTGTTGTCCAAATTCTATTAAAAACACATCAATGAGCCACATGTATTGGCTGACATGTTTTTCCTTAGCCTAAATATTCACTAATGCGTTTTAATCTACAGCTGAAATTGGTCTCCAAAAAAGCAGTGTTTACTTCTGTTTGAGTAATGTTTGTTAAAAAACATTAACACTAACGTTCCCATCTGTTTTAGAAAAATGTAAAGCTTATATAGTTTAATAAAATCTACATTTTTGTGACCTGTTTTAAAGTTTTACATCTTAAGAACGCACAGATGGGTTTGGGTCTAAGAGCCACAGACATGGTCGGGAGGTTTGGATTAATGCACTATTGGTTTGGGCTTTTTCATGAGATTTTCTTGATCATACAAAACATATAAGAACAAGCCTTATAGTTATTGTCAGACATATTGTCATTGGTATGCTCTGTCAAAATCTGTTCTGCTATCTTCTTTTCAGTCACACAGGTTGAGAAATTCTGCCCTAAACTGAACTATTGTGTTTATTTGTTTTAGTGTCAGGAGTCTATTTCTGTAGCAGAAGACATCAAACCCAACTTAGTTCACATGGCTCTGCAGATCCCACAGTACTTCTTCATAACTACTGGTGAAGTGATGTTTTCTGTTACTGGTCTGGAGTTCTCCTACTCACAGGTAAAACTGTTACAACACACATTTTCACACCTGATTTCAGTGTTGCACCATCAAAGTTGTAGGACGCAGCACATGAAAATGTTTGATTCTGTTTGTCTTTGAACTATATGATAGATCTTTATTCTTTGTTTTCAGTTGTACTCATCTTTTGTCCTTCTTTTGTGTCCTCAAGGCGCCTAGTAATATGAAAGCAGTGCTGCAAGCAGGCTGGTTGTTCACTGTTGCTATTGGCAACTTCATCGTACTGATCGTGGCTGAGATTGCAAAGATTCCCAAGCAGGTAAAAAAACTAATCAAAACTCAAGCCTAAACCTTAGAGACTAAAAATAAAAGCTATTACTGGTGGACATGTAGTGACTGTGTCATGTGATGATGCATTCTGTCTCTCCCTTCCTCCTATCAAGTGGGCAGAGTACGTCCTGTTTGCCTCCCTCTTGGTTGCAGTTTGCTTCATCTTCTCCATCATGGCGCATTTCTACACCTACATCGATCCTACAGAAATTGAGGCCGAGTTCAAGAAGAAGGATAATAAGGAGGATGAGGATGAGGATGATAAACGCAAGCTACAAAAGGCAGAGATCGAGATGGTCAAGAAAGGCTCAGTTAGCAGTGACTCGGATCAAAGTCACAAAGATGACGATGATCCACGCAATCAGACCAAAATGTGAACAGCCGAAAAAGCAGAATAGATATCCTTAATGCGTGTGTGTGTGTGTGTGTGCTCACGCGTGTGTGTGTGTGTGTGCGCGATTGTGTGTATGTTTTTAACATTTTATATTTTAATGCCCAAATGACTGCTGTGAGCAAGCAAGTTTTGTCATTATATTCAGTACAACAGATTCACATTAGCTGTAGAGTTACAACAACAGATGAACTATTAACATGTAATTGGATGTAACTGCTTTTATATTTATGTGTAAGTTGTGTTTAAGTAGGAATAAAATAAGTCCTGTTTGTGTTCTTCCACTCGTTATTCTTGTCTTGTGATCTTTTGCTATAAATCCACTGAGCATGTAACTCTCATGTTCATAGCACTGTACCAACCTGATATAAAATCTTCAGCTTTATAACTTGTTCAATACAGTAGATGTGTTTCGTTAGTACTAAATGTCCTATTGTGTGTCAAAAAAGGAATGTACTGCAGCCCATCAGGTCAGCAAGGGAGCTGTGAGCTCCCAAACTGACCGAAAATAAGTGGTTTTTATTACTTGAGTTTGAAAGTTCAATACTTCACCTTGGACATTGTTGTTTCTCAAATTAGGTTTCCATATTTTATTGTATCTTTCAACTGCATGTCCTCATCATCAGATGGAGTATGCTCAATTTGAGGGACGGAGTTTATGTGAACTTTTTGATTCCGATATTGTATCATTGATGTCTTTGTGATGATGCGATAAAAATATCCAGTAATGTATAGCAACAACATTTTATTGACTAGTAGGTCTGATGCCACTAAATCCCCCTAAATCTTACATACATTGTGACTTGTTGATAACATTATTAATGGCTCTGTTGCATTCAGTGTCAGTGGGCCAGGGTGCACAATATCAGGGTCTCCCATAAGTAGAACCCACCATCATAAATGGTATAACAAACACCTGTGCTTTTTTTACTATGACATGTCAAAATTTCTCCTGCAAAAAAGGTCTACAGGACAGTGAACCAGCATGCACAATAACAAGACCCTGAAACTGAAGCAGCTACTGGGGCTTGCCTGGGGCTTGTTGTAACAGTAAATGATGTGTTGTAACTTGTGTAGCCTAAGTTAAACTGTGTCTGTGTCAGTGAACATCTTACCCTGCGATAAGTTAAACTGTGTCTGTGTCAGTGAACATCTTACCCTGCGATGCGCGATGTGGGCAGTGGTTCCAGCCACACGCTGCTACTGCTGCCAAGCAGTAGTAGCCGTTGGAAAGAGTGTGGGATATACCA
>NC_065512.1:11220038-11248022 GCF_006386435.1 Epinephelus moara | reverse complement strand
TTAGCTCAATCATGTTGTAACTAAGACATCCGCTGGAAAAAATATTTTCTTTACGGATGAGCACACGTTTGATAAAACGGAGTTAAATCTCTCGGCATCCATTTTCAAGCTTTCTGTGTGTTTGTTTCCTTGCGGACGAGAAAAGGGGGAGCACACATTTCCGAGAAGGCGTGTCCTTTTCAAAAATGCAAGAGGCGTTGATTTGTTGCCGGCCGTTTTCGCCGGTGTGTTAAACACACTTTAGAAAGGAGTGTCCCCAGAATATCAGAAGGTGGAGATCTCTGATTGTCTGGTGGCGAGACTAGTCCTGGAGGAACAGTGTGTGAGATTTAGGGGGATTTAGTGAAATCTAGTGGTGAGGATTGCAGATTGCAAACAGCTGAAACTTCTCCCAGTTAGTAGGTATTCCAGGAGCTGCATTATCTACAGGTCCCAATGTCCTCAAATGACAAACAAAATGACAAAATCACTCAACTACAAACATTATTATAAAAAAACAACAAGTTTCAACCATTAAATGTGATCAGCACTTTTGTGTCGGGGTCGGTTGCAGACTAGTCTCGCTCACCAGACCTTTCTCAAGAAAAGAAAGCTGCAGACTGACTTGGTAGAGATTGCTGCCATCTTGTTTTTACATGGATTAGTGTGTTGTGCTCTTTCTACCACTAGATGGCACAAACGTGTCCACAAACGCGGACAACAGGTCTAATGCTGCATTCTATTGGTAGCCGGAACCGGGATTGATACGGTTTCCGGTCCGGAAAGTTACAAAAGAACACCCGTTCTACCCGGAGGTCTCGTCATCAAACTCGGGCAAGGTCCAGGTAGACCGAGTCGGTAGAACTGACGTCATGACGAAGATGGCTGCGCACATTGTGAATAGTTATTTGTCCTCATATATGCTGTTTAATTAAGCGTTTGTGTTGTAAAAATCATACAAGTACTTTGCAATGGCATTTCTGTTTCCACTGTTGATTTGTGTTGGAAAAAAAGTCTGTGCAAGCCCATTGTAGCCTAAAGTCGTTTGAACCAGCAAAGTCTCCGTTGCTCAGCAACCATGCAAACAAAAACAAACTTACGGCGCGCCGCCATGTTTTCCGTACTGTTGCACTGAAACGCTTTCAGATCAGACGTGTCATACGGTCATATAAATCCGACAAGGAATGACCGGTCTGGATTGCCAAACGAATGCGGCATAACTTAAGTAGAATGAAGTATGAGATCAAGTAAACCCACAATGTGATGTCCCCAAACGAGGACACAGGGTCTCAGGAGGCTATGGTGATACAAACGTCACATTCTAAAGTAATGAAAACCCAACTATTCTTTTTTAGGTTAATATACACTAGAGAAAACATACTTATTATATTATTTTCCAGTTCTGCCTATATCCCCCTCAATCCTACACTCTGTACCTAATTAAATATATTTATTATTTCAAATGAGATACCTGTATGGTAACGATTTGTGTTCATAAATCAAAGACCAGGCAAGAAACACCTGCTTATAGGAGAAATCTAATTTTGCAGTGAGTCTGTCCACATAGTTATTATGAAACTGGCACCTGTGTGAACTTCCTTCCTCCTCTGTGACGCTTTATGATTTACGAATGACGACATAAGCACCGTCGACTCTTCTTCACTCTGATTGGTCCTCCGGAAAATGAAAATGACATTAAGCAAGATGGCGCTGGGCGACAGAGAAAAGTGATGAGAGAATAGAACAACAAGCGATACAACTAAATAACAGTGAGCATTTATTTACCCTGTGCGACTGTTTTAAAACCGGACCGCTATCTTATCACCTGGAAGCTGCCAGGCACCTACGGAGAGGCCGCACCGGGCTACGGAGATATAATTAATCAGCCAACTGTTTGCTAACTAGCGGCTAAAGTAGCTAGCATAGCTAACGTTCGCTAACTGCGGAAGGCGAGTGAGGAGAAGGCTGGCAGGCGGCTCGAAGTAACGTTACAAACCGACAAGTCGAGCAGCTGATTTAAAAACAAGCAACCTGTCCGTGTGATACATCAACTACCAGTACAGAGTTTGTGGCACGGACCGGGTCATCCTAACCAGGGGTCGGCGAGGAAACACCTCTGATAAGGAAGGCAGAAAAAGACGAGAGGCGTCATCTTTGCTGATCTGACGCCATGGCTCATTCCCCTATTCAGAGCGGACTGCCGGGGATCCAGGTGAATACAGTTTAATGTGTTATTAGCTAACTTTCAGAGGCAAGTTGTGGTTCAGAGCCAACCGACATTTTACTGTCGTTTCCTTGTTCCCTTGTTACGTTACCCTCAGCTCGGAAGTTCAACTCGGTGCCTGTAAATAACTTTATCTGCAGGAACACTGCATCATTATCACGTTAAACGCTATCGTATTTGCTTTCCGAAGATAAAAGCACCTATTTGTCAAAGTCCAGTGTGACTGACTGAGATAAGAAGGCGGGGGTCTTGTTTGTCTGTTTGTTGTCACACCTAACATGTGCTAAATGACCTACAGGCTGTCAAATTAAAGATGCACAATTTAGCTCTCACTCCTTTATAAAGGAACAGCATCACAATTGACGCAGTTGGCATCTAAGGGACTGTTCTTTATTTATCAGAGGGATGCTGGGGTGTGACTTTGTTGTTGTTATTGTTGTTGTTGTGTGTTTGTGTTCTTTTACCCACCTCCAAGCTACAAATATTTTTCCTGGATTCTCCTGAGTGATGGAAAATGCATGACCCTCCCATTGGATTTTCAAAACGTACCCTTTATTGTTTTATTGTCAAAAGCTGAAAAAATCCTGGAGTTGAAAAAAGCCAATTTTTTCTTTTGTTTTAACTTTTGTCATGCATTCTGGTTAGTTAGTAAATTTAGGCCAAATTTTAAATGAGACATAGAATAAAATGATTTTAATCAAATATAACTGTTGTAAGCTCATGTTTGGTCACGTTTTTTGTTTTGTTTTTGTTGTTTGTTTTTTTTCTGACAGAAGCCTTTGTCAAACATGATGTGTCCAAGGACTATTGGAAATTTGATAATTTCCGTTCTTACAGTTTCTTGTTATGGTAAATGGTGTAATTTTGGCGATTTGTAAAGAAAGCATGTCTTCCCAACCTGGCCGCCATGTTTTCTTTAAAAATCAGCAGTAAAATAAATACAAAATACAAGCATTTAAATTTGTATGCTCCTCCCCAAAGCCCAAATAAAAAACATAAGTCCCTCCCCGGTGCTTAAAAAAATATTTGACATGCCTCCCCCTTTTTGCACCACCCTCTCCCACCTCATTAGTAAAGAACAGTCCCTAACTTGCTATTTAGCCCATGCCAACTGTTGTACTTTTGACTAGAAGTGCATAACTTAAAGATATTTAGATTATGTAATGTAGGAAATTCTCACGTTTAAAAAGCTGGAAAGGGCAACTGCTTTACATTTTAGCTTGAAAAATGAGCAATTATCATAATGGTGATCAACTATTTAGCCAATTTATTAATTGTTTCAGCTTTATTAATTTCCCAGACCTGCTTCACATGCAGTACACTACCTGTGTATTTACTTTTTGCAGTTGTTATATCATGTTGTGAGCCCTGTTTTATTATACTCTAACTAAGCAGTCCATTTATCATACCTATTGGTTTTGACTTTTGTTGTCATTATTGATTAATCTGGCAAAAAGTGGTGCAAAATAGTTGGTGCATTAAAAGTCAGAAAATGGTTAAGAGCATGCAACTAATAATTACCTTAATTAAAGATTAATCTGGCAAATCTAAAGGTCTATAATATCTCAGAGAAGAGTGAGAAACCCCCAATGCAGTTTTCCTAAGTCAACCCAAGGTGAAGAGGAGGTTGTTTTGTCAGGCCAGCAGTAAAGACATTTAGTTTACAGTGAAATGAAACAGAGAAAAGCAGCCAGTCTTCAGATCTGAGATGCTGAAATAGAGAATGTTGGAAAGTTTGTGTGATAAATTAATTAAATGATTAATTAATTATAAAATAGTTGCTGTTTATTGATTCACTAACCAATTAAGTGACTAATAATCATGCTAGTTACGTCAAATGACTTGCTTTTTGTCAATCAACCTGTCAAAATCTTTACATGGTCAGTTTACTGTCACAAGAAAATAGTTGCTGGTTAATATTCTGTTGATAGTCTAATAAATTATTTCAAGGTTTCAGCTCTAGGTTTGATATCACCGCTTTTTGACAGTTTTATTGTTATTGTAGTGTGATTGTATTTTTTTTATTGTCCCTTGTTAAACTTAAGTATTTTCAGAGAAATGTTGAACCAGCCACTAGCTGGCAGTCAGTGCATGTCCTGCTTGAAGACTTGAATTAAAGTAGGCCACACTACCGCCCATGTAAGAATGACAACCTCCTGGGGTGATATAACCAATACATGCATGATCATTACATTGATGACTGCACACAATAGTACTCTTTCTGTTAAGTTAGTATTGCTTCATTAGCACATGCACTGACAAATACAGGTCTAGATGGTATTAAACACATCAGAGTCCAGAGGATACTATACAGAGGAGAGTGAGCATTTGGGAGGCTGGCAGTGAGCCTCCAACCCTGAGGGTGTGGTGCGTGGATGACACTAGACTACACAGTTGTGTGGTGCAGATGGGAGAGCATCAAACACATGCTTTTAGAGCGAGGTTCAGGCAGCTTTAGCTGTCGCAGTAAACCTGCTGACTGTGGATATGGCAAGTACATTCCCATCATGTGTAGTCTGTGGTCGCAGCGCCCTTGTTGTTTTTCCCTTTGTTTTTACAGAGGTCAGCCTCGACATTATAATTTTCACCTGGATGACTGACCACACCAGTGTTATGATAGTATTTTGGTTGTGTTGTTTCTACTCTGCTTTATTCTGCACCGCTCGGTCTCTTTGTCTTTGTTGTAAAGGCCCTTTGCTATCAAATTCAGCAGCCACCTCTTTGCCAATTTTTGCAAAGTGCAGCTGCTCATCTCACCCTCCATATAGGTTTGACCACCATGCATTAGCACTTTTACAGGAAACTGTTCTCTTGGGGGAGTTGTAAAGCAATATGCTATGTGAGCCAATAGATCATCGTCTTAGGGATGGGTTACCTGGTAAATTACGCTTTGGGCTTAATTGCTTTACTTCATTATTACTAAACCTGCTGCAAAAATATGATTTGCTTCAGTTTAATTCTTCACATTACACAGTGTGGTGATTTAATAGAAATGCAATGTTTTCAGGATAGACGCATTTTGTGTTATATTTTTCATGGACTTTACAACACTACAAACTCAGATGGTTTAGGCTAATGATTGCTGCATGAAAGGAAATTGAACTGGCCAACCTGAAGACCATTATTCCCTCCCTGCAGCTCCATGGGGAAATAAGCCATTTAGTTCAGTCAATACGTTAGGGTGTAGTCCTTCAATTTCTGTTTAGCCGTTGTTGTGGAGGTTATGAAGCCGAAGTTACATCTGTGCTACATTGTCTTGTGATTTTAGTGTCACTCACAGCCACACAAATTTGTCAGAGAAGTTAAAAAAAAATTGTCTAGATGCAGAAGTCGAGGTCAGGCTGAAATACAGAATTTGAACAGAGCTGTTTGTCTGTCAATAGAGGATGAAATTAAAGGTTTTGATTAGATTAAAAGTTCTGTGCTGCTCTATGCTCTGTGGCAGATTCGGATGTTGGTCCTCGATACCACACATTGCTTGAGTTAAAAGCAGGATAGCCACTAAGTTGCACAATTGTTGATGCACTTCCTTTGTGCCATAAATCAAGCCTTCATTTTACCAAATTGTACTTGGTGGCAGACAGAATGGCACATAGAAAGCAAGGCTTATAGGGAGTTTAAACGCTGATGATGTTGTTATTCTATAGCCATTACATTCTGCAATTAACATTTGGACATTTGCACTTTGTTCATGCTCTAATGAAAAGAGTATGTCTTTGACCCTGTCAAAACTTTCCTGCCACAGTCGTTTCAGATTGACACCCTTCTCACCGCAGACACTATGAAAAACACTGAAGGAAACCATTAAAAGAGAGCTGTTAGGCAGGCTGTTTTCTTTTCACCCCTGATTTTACGCATTAAGACCAGTTTACTAGTCATGGTTAGTAGGTACTACTCACCCAGTGAAAACAGTGGTGTAATGTCTTCTGTGGCTCTGGAGGGGTTTTCTAAAGTGTAAGAAATAACTTTGATGATAGTCAGTGGAGGCTGACTCAGCGTGGGCTTTGTGACTATACATTTATGACTGAAAAACCTACATGAAGGGAGTAGAGTCTGAAAGACAATAACATTTACCCAGAGAGGATCAGCGTCTCATTTATAACTTCTTGTTTGTGCACAAAATGATGCCACAGGCTTCTTCTGTGAGTCGAGCTGAAACAATTGGTCGATCGGTGGATCAGTCAATTGGTACAAAATTAACAAGCAACAACTTTGATAATTGAATAATCATTTGAGTCATTTTTTTTTAAGCGAACATGCCAAACATTTTCAGGTTTTCGAATGTTTCAAATTGCTGCTTTTTATTGTCTAACATAAAAGCAGGTTGAAAATTGTTTGGATTTTGACTGTTGGTCAGACCCAAGAACACATTTTGATGTCACAATCGGCTCTTGAAAAGCAAGAAGGGTATTTTCCCCTATTTTCTGACATTTTGTAGACAAAGCAATTCATCAGAAAAATTGTCTGCAGATTCATTAATAATGACAATTATTTTGAGTGGCAGCCCTGATGGTCGGGCTCGGGTTGCAAGGTTTGTAAAAATCCATTTTTAGATTATAATAAATCAACGTCACAGCATGAAAGTTCAGTGATTATTAGTTCTTACTAAAGTATGTGTGTATCCTAGGTTTTAAAAATAACAGTGCATGACAGTTTGCAAGATATCAAGACTGCCAGAAGGAGCTTAGGTGCTTGAATGTTGAGCTGTGGGCCTGTGTAACAACAGCTTGAATACCTGTAATTGAACCTCCTGTATCTGTATGTGAAACCTGTCTGTTGCTTGTGGTTCTACGTTACTTAAATACACTCTGTTCTTTCTCTCCCCATCCATCTCTCTGTCACACAGAACTTCAGAGCTGATCCAGAGGAGTATTTTACCAAGCTGGACAGAATAGGCAAAGGCTCTTTTGGTGAAGTTTTTAAAGGCATCGACTGTCGGACTCAGAAAGTTGTGGCCATTAAAATTATTGATCTGGAAGAAGCGGAGGATGAAATAGAGGACATTCAACAGGAGATCACAGTCCTCAGCCAGTGTGACAGTCCCTTCATCACCAAGTATTATGGATCATACCTAAAGGTAAGCTTTAGCCTCAGGAAGAATATGGTTGTCTTTTTGTAATAGCCCATGTTCGACATAATGCATATGTGAGTAGTGTGTTCCTTCAAGCGAGTGTACGCTATGTAGGTCAATAAATAATGCATATGGACAATGGAGCAAGTATTGCCTGTGTAATATTGCACAGATTGCCGTTGAACAACATGAAATAGGCCGACTTTGCTGTAGTACACAGCTTGAGGGCTTTTAACAGTGCAGTCTGTAAGTATTCAGACATAGACATATGTTTTATTCTTTTTACTCTGTACTCCAACAGATTGGATTTGAAATAAAACATTGACAATGAGATCAGTGTGTCAAATTTCAGCTTCAATATCAGGGTGGTCATGTGCATTTTAGGTGAACAGTGTAGGAATTATAGCCTTTGTATACATAGAAAGTGCAGCATGGCACTTATATAGGGGTGCAGATTGGGCAACACTTATCTGATGTGAACGTGATCACCCTTAAAGCTGAAAGTCAGCTTTTTTACATCTCTGTAGTTATAGACTTTCAGTCATGCTACGTGTGATGGTGCTTAGAGTGCCTCTCACAGCGCTTATGGTACTTAACAGCAGCGAGGAGAGAAGTGGTGGTCCATTAGCTCAAGATATAGTGCTGGGTGAAGGAGGGAATTAAGGCTTACTTGTGTGTAGTATGTAACCATGGTGTTTGTGCTGTGTTCATGTATGTATTTGTGTGTGTTACAAGACTTTAAAGTCGTAGTGTTAAGATCTACAGTTTTCTGGTTCGGCCACGTCTTGAATGCTCTGCCCTTAGAACTGATCACTAAGGTTTGTTTCTGTTGTTTTAATTTAGGTTTTTCTCATCAGGTCAGTAGTGGTGGGTGTCAATGGGCAGCGGTGGTGGCAGCCATTGATCATGCTAATGGCAGTGTCATTTATTCCAAACAAACTGCTTGTGCCGCTGGAAACAGAGCATGCATCAATAAGTTTGTGCTGGAGGATTTTTATCACATAGGATGTCTCGCCAGTGTGTGTGTGTGTGTGTGTGTTAACAACAACAACAAAAAGAGGAAGATGTAGGGCAAAGATACTGTGAAAGGGACAGGTGCATGCTGGTGTTCTAGAAACCACTAAACTTTAATTATTGTACATGTCCTGCTGCTCTGCCCTGCTTACCAACACGGTCAACAGGTGCAGCAGTGGCTCTAACACACAGCCCACGAGGGCAATTACAATACTTAAAGTAGCTTTATTGTAGTTATGTGAGTCTTGACTCAGTCAAATCTTAACAAGTAAACATGATGCACACACTCTTTCGAAATAAATAAATGTATTATTTAAGTGAAATAAGTGTACATAAACTGTTACTCAGTTTGTAATAACTGTTGCAACTTTGAACACTATCTGACTGAATTCCTTCTTTATCTCTCAGGGTACAAAACTATGGATTATTATGGAATATCTGGGTGGAGGATCAGCCCTGGATTTGGTGAGTCTACATCAAATTAAGTAAATTACCTATCTGAAGATGATCTGAGCTAAACAGTTTGATTTGTGGTCCATTATGACAGTTTACCGATGTGTAAAATCTGCGCCATCTTTCAAAGTTAAGCCCTAAGTCACCTTTATGCGCTTATTTATCCGCTCCTCTAGTTGGAACCAGGCTCCCTGGATGAAACGCAGATTGCCACAATTCTGAGAGAGATCCTAAAAGGGCTGGAGTATCTGCACTCTGAGAAGAAAATCCACAGAGATATCAAAGGTAAGACTGCCGTGTGTACCGTTGCCTTGTTTTAACAACAGTCTTGTAAATAGCTGAATCTTTACAACATGTTCTCTGTCCTCTTGTAAATAATGCTTAAGTGAGGCAAACACAAGTCGGAGTGCTTTAATCTGTCACATTTCACACTTTATAAATTCTGTTGAGATCTTTTTAAAATGGCGATGGATAAGTAAGTAGCCCGTTTTGTTTGTTGGCAGTAATAGTACCACAGCAGGCATATTGATGTGGAGAGAGTGATGCAAACAGGAGGTGTATTCAGCTATTTTTTTTTCTGTAATGCATCTTTAGAAAGATGTGTGTGGGTCTACTGGTCAGAGTTCCCTGTCCTGGGTCTTTACCATGCAAATGCAAACACTTAAAAAGCTTTTAGAAACCTGATTAATGCTCTACAAGACCAAATGATCAAGTTTTCCAAGAGTGATCTTTAATTACAGAAAACAGGTTAATGTCAGGAACTCAGAACAATCATATTACAGAAGCATTGTCTGTCTTTTTACACTGATTTTCATTTAAACACTTACTGATACGTGATTCAGCTCTTATTTTTTGTCCTTTGGCTTCCAGCTGCCAACGTGCTGCTGTCAGAACAAGGCGACGTGAAGCTGGCAGACTTCGGAGTGGCAGGCCAGCTGACGGACACTCAGATAAAAAGGAACACGTTTGTTGGTACTCCTTTCTGGATGGCACCTGAAGTCATAAAGCAATCAGCCTACGATTCAAAGGTCAGAGTTTACAAACTTTTATTGTTATCACACTCAGGTTTAGTATTGGAAAGCAGAGTCACGTAGAAATGTACAGGTTCTTGGAGAAAATGCTTTAATTGACAACAGTAAGCTCCATAATATTAAATGTAAAAAATGCACAAGGTCATCTGACAATTATTTTGTTCGAAGACATAAGTAAACTTCAATTTACATGCTCAGTGAGTTTGGCAGCTGGATAACAAAAGCTTACTATAGGTTTAACACATCAGCTGGGTTTGCCGGAACATCTGGAGTAGTGGGAGTTTTTCCTGTTGGGCTGGTTGAGCTGTTGGCCAGCTGTGAGTCCAGTAACACCAGTGCAAGAAGGAGCGAGGGGACAGTAAGACCTTTAAGGCAAATATAACAGGCTTACTAACATGCAATGAGTGTTTATATTATTCAGATCAACACAGTGAGGTGTGTCAAACCTGCTTTGGTGACCTGGTGTCTCTCCGAGGGATAGAAATTTAATGTTGCTGATGTACAGAATTAATGTTACAGACTTCCTGTGGTGAACAAGATAGACAGAAAGTGAGCACATGTGGTTAGGTGAGCAAGAATGAGCTCACAGAGACAAGAGAATATGTAAAACTGAAACTTTGCTCTTTTCTGTGCAGTGAAATGTTGTGGTTTAACAGTTAAGTGTGTGTGACGACAGTTACAGACTGGAGTGTCTACTTACATTGACCATTAGTGTTTAACTTGTGCCAGTTATTAAAAGAAACACAAGTAAATAAATAGATATGTTAAAGTAGGCCAAGATTACCAGGGGCAATACATACTGTAAGTGCATATATAATAAGGATGGTTAAACTGTCGATTAAGGATTACTTTCACACGAAATTGCACGACCTTGCAATTTTTTTCCAATTACTGCAATGTTACCACAAATTTGACTACTGAAAACCGGTAAAATCTCATTTCATTGTAGAGCTGCGTGCAGTATATTGATCCACTCAGCCCCTCCTCCTTTCTCAGTTTATCATTTGACTAGTGCTGCGCCTGGGACAAAGTCACACACAGTTGCAATGATAACCATTAACACAAACACATGAGCCCCTTTCTTGCAGCACAGAGAAAGGAAATTTTAACACCTTTCATGCTGAGATCACTTATCATTTCAAATGCACGATGAAATTTGACAGACTACTCGAGAACACCGTACACAGATTAATGCAATGAGTAGCTGTTGGAGCTTTTTAACTGTACAAACTATAAAGTGTCACAACAGTTGTCAGGATGTTGGGAACACACTGGGCTGTCCCTCAACTGACGGTGAAGCTGTTGGGGTCGGGATCCCGTACCCTCTCTTAACTGACAGTGAGGCTTTGAGACGCACAATGGTCTGTCTCTCATCTGATGCTAACACTACTGCGGTGTCTACTTGATCTGTAATGTAGCCTGTTCCTATGGATCACTGTCCTTACAATCAGGAAGGCCTCTTTCATCATTGCGGGCCTTGCTGTTGCCTTCTTAGTCTTCTTGCCCGGCTCTGATGTTTTATTTTACGACAGTATTGGATCATGACGTGAATCCCATGTAATAGTAATTATTATTATTATGATTATGATTATTTTTTTGGGATTCTTATCATGATAGTTGTTGATAGGCAGTGGCGATCAGTTCTTGCTACCCCCCTCAAATCCACCTCCACCTAAATGCTCATAATGATAGGCTCTGAATCCGAGTCAGCGTTGTGGCATTGTAACTATTTTTGAAATTTTCACTTGCACCTGCAATCTCATTTCAAAAAATGTCTAAAAATACTGTGACATGCATTGCAGTTTTTTAGAAAAGCTGCAGTGAAATCAGGCATTTCAGGTCACAACAGTCACAAAAACAGCCCACGAAATCCTGGAGGGACTGAGAATAATAAAAGTGGTTAAAGCTACTCCAAGTTCAGTACAATTCCTAAAAGTGCCCAGCTGGAATTAATAATAAAGAATTGGCCTTATAGAGATACAGTCTTCACATGCTCATTCCTATAAGGATCACTGCTACATTTATAATAATAGTAAACTTGATTTTATACCACTTTTCTTAACAATGTTACAAAGTGCTTTATGAAGGAAGATGAAATCAACAAGGCAGATAAAAGGAGAGTAAGGCCAAAGGACAGTAAAAAGGGTCAAATCAAATAAACAAGAAAAGAAGTTATAAATAATTTCATATTCCAAACATTTCCAAAAGCTTTCACAAAGAGAAAAGTTGAAATAAGAGATTTAAAAGAAGCTAGAGAGTTACTTTGTCTGAGTTTGGTAGGCAGAGAGCTATCATGATCTGAGGGTAACCAGCAGGGCTCCATCCCCTGATCTTACTGGTGGAGAGAGCACATACCAGGTCAATAAATCAGAAATGTATGATGGAGGAAGGCAGTTTAAAGCCTTAAAAAGTGAGTGATAACATTTTAAAATCAATCCAAAAGACATTTAGAGTAGAGAGGAGAAAATAATTCAGGCTAAAACACAACTTCACACAAAGCTTGCTTAAACAGTGAGAGATGGAAGGGTGAGGTGAATCATGTAACAGCTGTTTCATGCGAATAGATCCAGCTCAGGCCTTCAGGCAGTATCTGTTGTCAGACCCAGGTGGAACATAACCATGCTGTGTCAACACTTAGCGTCAGTATAATGAGTCAACAAATAAAATGGTGAAGAACATGTCCTAAAGACAAAAAAAGGTTCGTGTGAAATCGTCCTCAAATGATATGTAGATTTTGCCCTTCTGTTTTCTTGCTCCGTTTCCTGCTGCGTGCTTGTTTTTTAAGCACTTTCAAAGACTGGTTTTCTAGACTAGAAATGGCCAAATACATATTTTTGGAATAACCACAACATGAGTCAGTGCGGCCTGTCAACACCACCACTATGTCACAGTCTTCAGTTTGCAGAGCTTCCTCAAATACGCCCAGGCTGTGAATGTCAGACAGTCATTTCACACAGCACTGTGTCAGTGTGTGTATTTGTGGGGAAGTGTGTGAAGTAATGCTGCTCTAAAGGTTCCCTTGTATGCTCATTTTCATGTTCATACTTGTATTTTGGATGTTACTAAAACATGTTTACATGCTGTAATGTAAAAAAACAAAACAAAAAAAAACGTTTTTTTGCTCATACTGTCTGCCTGAATATACCTGTATTTATGCTCTGTCTGAAACACTCTATTTTAGCACCTTTCTCTGTAAGCCCAGTCCGCTCTGATTGGTCAGTGTTTTCAAGTCTTTCTAATCTTCTCTCTTGGCATTTCTGCACCATCATTGCAGCCAGGGGCATGACTGTAACGGCACTGTAGTGGCAGCAAATTCAATGTTTGTTTACTATGACTTCGGAGTAGAAAACCCTCGCGTCACATACATAAAATGAAGCGGCGCTAATTAAATGCTGCCTCAGTTGGTTCGTTTTTTAGCCACCTAAATAAAGGCCCACCTAAAAAGATCAATATCAGTGTAACTTAACGTTATATCTAGAATACTTTTACTACTTTACATTGCTGGCGGGCAGCCCTTTCTGACGGGGAGGTATCTCAAAGCCACCAGACTTCATTTTAGAACACATGAGTTGTTGGTCTACCGCTGCCTTGACCAGTTAGTAAGGTAAAGTGGTGAAAATATTCCAAATATAGTGTACACTTAAACTGATATGATGGGGTTTTTTTGGCTGCTAAAATAAGTTTTGCTGTGGCCCCTATCTACAGCAGTAACATTACACTGTTATGCTTTCTTGCCGGTAGATTTGGATGCTCAAGCACTCTATCAAAGCGAAAGAGTACAAGAGATAAGCATGGCAGAAACATCAGATAGGTCAGACCATTGTTTTTAACTATCGTTTAACATTACAGTGATGGCTGAAAATGACAACAGAGATGAACAAGTTTGCAGATTTCACAAATCCCAGCATTCAAATCAGTTGCCAGTTGTCTACCTGCAAGTATTAGCGTGATGTCACAGTGCTTTGTCTAAAGACTGTTGCACTGGAATTGCATTGTGATGTCACAGCTTGGGTCCATGTTTACTTCCTGTCAGCTGATGTCATTCACATACACTGCAAAACATTCCAACAGGAAGTACAAAAGGTTTCTCTGTGGATTGAGCATTTTGATACTTTCACAGTATTTATATAGTACCTATACCTGTTTTATATTAATAGAGACATGGAAATCATTTTTTTTTCCAATACGAGACCTTTAATAAGATTGTCTTTCCTGTCCCAAATGTCTTTGTTTTATAGGCAGACATCTGGTCATTAGGAATAACAGCAATAGAACTGGCTAAAGGAGAGCCGCCGCACTCTGAGCTTCATCCCATGAAGGTCTTATTCCTCATCCCAAAGAACAATCCACCAACACTGGAAGGAAACTACAGCAAACCACTTAAAGAATTTGTTGAAGCCTGTTTAAATAAGGAGCCCAGCTTTGTAAGTGTAAAGGATTCTTGTTCATTCTGTTATCAGTAATATGGCACAGTAATGTTTTAATGTTCACTGTTAAGTGTGTTTTGTGTGTCTTCTTTAGAGGCCAACTGCCAAAGAGCTGTTAAAACATAAGTATATTGTAAGGCATGCCAAAAAGACGTCCTATCTGACAGAGCTGATTGACAGATACAAGAAGTGGAAGTTACAGCAGTCTCGGGATGGATCCAGCTCGGATGAATCTGATGAGTAAGTTGTCTGCACCATTTCCTGACGGGGGGCAAGACGTGGCAAATTTACATTCTGAAGCCAAAACTAGCAACTCTGTGTATGCCAGTGATGATCCTAAAATCCTGTGACTGTAGGGAGCCAAACGGCCAGGCTTCTGGTGGAGATGACGCTGCCAATGATGACTGGATCTTCAACACCATCAGAGAGAAGGACCTGAAAAACTTTCAGAACGGGGCAGCACAGCCTGCTGAGCTCGAAAGGACACAGGTGAGACCATGTGCTGCTGTCGAGGAAAAAGTAATACATCAGTAGTTGAGCACCTCTCATCTTCTGTGTGTCGAAAGGTCTCTCAGATTTCTCTTCTTAACATTAAGGTCATCTTTTTTTGTTCAGGTGCAGGAGAGTCCAAAGAGGCCTTTGTCACAAAGCTTATCAACAATCTTTTCTCCATTGTTTTCTGAGGTAAGAGCACTAACAAGTTACCCTATGTCAAAGCATTCATCATCAATAAATGCATGATTTAAAATAAAACCCATTGTAAACTGTTGTATTCAATCAGTGCCTATCACACAAAATGAAATCTACTGTGTGTTCAGATGGATATATTTTGTCAGAGGCTACTCTACAATAAATATGAAGGAGGTTCACGTCCTATTGTTATCTAAAAGATGTCATTTTTGCAGCTGAAAGAAAAGGGTGAGACGAGTAATGGCAAGCCGGAGGCTGCAGAGGAGCTGCGGGAGGCCATTTTCCTGGCAGAGGAAACACACCCAGGGATCTGTGACTCCCTGGTAGCTGAACTAGTGCAGAGACTTCAGAGGTAGGCAGGGTTCATCTTACCATAATATTTGATATGTATTTCTTTCTACAAAAGTCCAATGAATTTGCATATTTAATTTCTAGATGTGATGTATGTATGTGTGCCTTTTTAATGGATCATTAAGGGCACATTTGACCGCCTGACCAGAAGTGGAAAGAGAACTAGAATATTGTACTCAAGGAAGAGTACTGTTACTTTTAAGGAATTTACTCAAGTAAAAGTAAAAAGTAGGTCAGATAAAATGTACAGAGTAAATGTTACTGAATGGTGCAACTTAAGACTACAAAATATATTTCATGAAGTGTCAACCTAAACACTAGTTAAAAAACATAAGCAACATGATCCCCTCCTTCAGGGACAAAACTCAGACAAAAATGACCAGATATTACATAAAAAGTCTATGGACACTGGTGGCGGGTGCAAAAGGCTATATTTAGCTACACACATTAATTAACTTGACACTTCTTATAGAATCAAAAGCAGAATAAATTAATCACCAAGGCAGAAAACACAAAGCTGTCTGACATTGCACTGCACAGCAGCTGCAGCCACAAACATATTACAGCAAAGGAGAGACTGCTCAATTTTTATACAGCAGGTGGGGCATACACACAACATAACCCAGCAGTTGTTGACATTCTCATCTGGAGAGTGAGTTAAAAGAGTCTGATCCTCACACTGTGAGAAATGAGCGCAGCAAAATGTTTTTCAATCTGCTCTACATTCAACTTCTCTGCTTGTTCATTCTCAAAGCCTAATATAATCAGTCCAGTCAGTGTCTCTGTCCCAGTATGACCAGTTCACTCAGCTTCTCTAGTGTCCAACAGCTGTTTCTGTCAACAGCAGAAAGTCCCCACACACCTCACTGAAGGTGGAATGGTTATCAGTGAACGCAGAGGACACTGCTGGTGGATCCACCGTGAGCATTTTAATATATGAGCCATTTTGCTCACTGGTTGGAGTATTAAATTAGTGATGAATTAAGGTAGATACCTATTTTAACTATGCTGAGGTATAGGCCCTTTTAGGGCTGACATCACAATGACGTAATTTTATTAGCTGGAAGCAAAACATGACTCGCCAGGAGTCATAGGAGTCATAAAATGTCATCTTGTTGTGTCATTGGGAGCCAGAATAGAAGGAGTCATGGCTTAAAACTTAAATGTTATCACATACCAGCTGCCACTACCTGTCAACAACAAGAAGATATCTATGGTTAAATGCGGTCAAACAATAGGACTGGGCGGAGGCAATCCTGTGCACCTAATCAGAAACTGGGTAGGTTTTAGGAGGAATACTGGTTTTCTCTCTAATGCTAACTTTTTAGCACATTGGCTAACATTAGCTTCAATAGCAAAACAAAATGAAGGAAACCGTTCAAGTGTCGTCGTCCTCTGTAAGATTTGCATATTAATCAAACACAAAGCCAGCCATCCCATCTCAGGCAATCCTGTCCAATCATCCATCCACTGAGGGAGAGCATACAGGTCGCCCAGTCTGGTCCTGCTGGTCAGTGTTTACTCTTACAAGTAATACCTGCAGTCCCAGACAGTGAGTGACCTGACATGGTGCGTTTGTAAATTCAGTCTGATGCTCTACACTAAAACGAGAGCCCTGTTGGTCGAAGAAACGGAGCGTTATATTTCCATATGAGTTCATGAACGGTTGAGTTAATCACACATTCACTCTGCTCTGTGCTCTGCTGTTCCGAGAGTGCGGAGCTTTGGATAACCAAATGACACTTTCCGACAGTGTTATGAATTTGCCCATGGTCCAGTTTGTGCTAGAGGGGGCTGGAGAATTTTTTGGTCTCCAGCTAAGCCCCGCCCACCAAAAAACATCATACTGTTTACTAACAGTAAAAGAGTCATAATAATATATATCAACCATAACCCATACGGACATGATCCTTAAATTGATTGTGTTGGTGTGCTTTTGTAATGTTCAGTAAATACTAGCCACACCCTGGGTGTAACTGCACCCTTCCCACCCCTCGACACTCGGCCAGTGAAGGTAAATATATACAACAAGTATCTCTTTAAGTGTCAGCTGAGTGGACTGTCACCTCTATTGAGCCCCGCCCTCCTGCAGTCACAGAAACACCTGCAGCTTCTTCTCTGCTGCAGCTGCTCATTTATCTCCTTTCACCTCTTCAAGTGTCCTTTCAGTTTTATCACAACTGATTCACATTACTTTCGTTTAACTCTGAAACGGAAGTAATGTAAAATGTAGCGAAGAACGATACTTGTGATGGGAAAAAAAAGTGAAACTGCTGATTTTTAAAATACTTGAAAAAGTACAAGTACACAAAAAATGGCTGCTACAGAAATAAGAGGAAATGTAATTTGGAACTTCCCAGCATCTGACAGTCTACTGGTCCATCAGTCCAATGCTTTGGTTCACAGTGAAATGTAGGACACAGGAAAGTAGCTATTGATCCATCCAACACCTTGCTATTGTGTGATCCAAGACATTTAGTCTAGTCTTTAAAGTGAGGACTGTCTAGACAGTAAATATTAACCCTTTTTTTCCTGATATTTGTCAGGTTTTCTGTGCCACAGGCAGCTGCCAGTCACTGAGAGGAGCTACATCCAGCTCTGCTCTAATTTTCCACCCTGGTGGCAGCAGTCAGATCTTTTCCTCTGACCTCCACAGCCGGGATGAAGTCTCCCAGGAAGGTCTCCATCACTCATTTGCCTGAAGCAAATCCTGGCCTACTTAATGTCTGTTTATACGCTAGAACACCACCAGAGGGTCCTATTTAGGACAGTCAGTGGCCAGCCACTCAGCTGCCACCATGACTGCCACCTGCTGTAAGATGTCCCTTCTCAATACCTCCTTCACAACTGTTTTTTATTTTAATGGTGGAGTCAGCTATCTTCTTTCTTCAAGGACTCTTTGAGTTATTGGTTTTGGTGAGTTTGTGGCTTTTTCACAAAGGTTTACACTCAGCATCCTTTTTTGGAGAAAGTACCTTGCTTAATAAATTGTGTGCATGTGCGTGTGGCTGTGCGAGATATCCTGTGAAATGTGCAGTGAAGAAGAGTGACGAGTGGGTTGAAGCATTTTATTGAAAACTCAGGTATCCTGCTTTAAGTGGATTGGGTCCTCTGGGAGACGGAGAGAGCTCTTTAGGGTGGTTGTACAGCCTTGTAAATAAGCTAATTTCTACAGATTCATGAAAAAATAATGGAGCGTTTGTAATGGAACCACTGTGTACAAATGGCCAAATGCAAACTGTAGATAATGGTTGTGAGGTAAATATTTTGAGAGACTAAAATGGCCATACATGAGATTGCCTTGCCTTTCTACTTGTTCTTTTGTATATCAGTCTTTGATTTCTCCAGTTGTAAAACTTTTTAAGTACTCATCCAGTGAATGAAAATGGCTGCCCTCTATCATGTTTTACTAGTGATTTATTATATATTTCTTAATGCTCTTTAAAGTTTTGGTTTCATTCTCTATGCTGCGGCTGTAATATTGTCGGAGAATGTAAAAAACAAAAGGCTGGATCGATGAAGCCCCCGCCAGTTTTTAACACTGGATGCTCTGTTGCCAGCCCCGATTCCACAAGGCCTCGAGATGTGTTGGTTTGTTGGACTTTGCCTCATCCTTTCTTTTCTTTTCTTTTTTTTTTGCTGTGTGTTTTTGACTCGTTAGATAAACTGAGGTTTCGTCCATTCATTCCATTAACAGGGCAGTGCCATCATCTAGTTTATAAAATCAGCAGACTCTGTTAGTCTTCCTAGGAGCTGCAGTGGTACTATCTATCTCCTCAGCGTACCTACAGCTTTAATTGCACTTCAAGTATAAATGCCTTTTGACTATAAACAAAGTAGCCATAAAACAGTAGCACGAGACTTACAGTATTTTGCAGGTATGCTATCTGGGACAAAAAGAAAAGTCCGCCTGAAGTCTCACAGCTTGGACTCTGGAGTTGGTCATGCAGTGTATTATTTGCCTGGCTGTATCTTTCCATTCGGACTTGTGAGAGGTTTTTTCAGTTGTACAGTAAATGCATATAGACAAAGACTTCTCACATAGTAGATAACACTGCTCTCAGATGTACATATTAACATAAAGCTAGGAGGTGTTCAGAGACCAGTGGCACTGCTACTACTTCTGACTGTAGTTTTAAAAGGAATGTGCATGACAGTATAACAGTATGAGCCTGTTGGTTGGCCTGAGCGGTATGCGTTGTAGCACACTGCTGCAGGACTGGAGGAATGTTGAGTCCTGAACAGAGTTGAATCAGCCTTAGAGTATTTGTGATGAATGGGATGAATAGTATCAGCTTTAAAATGTTAGATCCAATGCTTTTGTTGTGATTTCTTCTTCTTTCCCCCCTCTGGCATTAAAATGCATATGCAGCAATACTTTTAAAAGACAAATGATAAAAGATCAAAGATATTTCTTTCATTCCTTGCCAGTATGATGCATGCATGAACAAATGGACTCATTTTTCTTCTCAGATGAGAGGGATTTTCATCATTCTTACAGAGTCAGATGATATAATATATTTGCCACGGTACACATTAAACAAGTTAAGAGAGAGTTCAGCATTTGGGGAACAGATGATTTGCTTTCTTGGGGAGAGTTGGATCAGAAGATCAGTCTTCTCTCATATTTCTCCATTAAATATATGGCTAAGCCATAGACTGTATATAAAGCTGGACGACACGTCTTGTCATCTTGTGCTGGTGACATCATTTGGAGCCAGAATCTGTGCAGTAGCGATCTCCATTCTGTCGAGTTCCTGCCCATACACCCATCTGAGCAATTGTGGACAACACCACTAATTGCGAGCACACCGTCGATGGGCTAAGTAATTAGCTTAGCACAAAGACTGGAAATGGGGGAAACAGCTAGCCTGGCTCTGTCCAGAGGTAACTAAAGTTGCCTACCAGCACCTCCAGAGTTTACTAATAAACATGTCGTTAGTTTAATTTTTACGAATAACTGAAGTGTAAAACGACAGTTAGGACCATTTCTTGGCTTGGAACAGTAACTTCCTGAAGTGTCTGCTGGTTATCTAGCAACAGAAAATAAATGCCAGTTGCGTTGCTAGCTGAACAATAATTTAATTTCCTGTGAAGACGAGCTGTATCCATCATCTTGTATAACTCTCTTCAAGAAAGCGAATTTCCCATAATGTCAAACTTTTCTTTTAGCCCATTTAAACAGAACATTTCCTCCTAATTTTTTCTTTAAAGACACTATTGTTTTCCCTTCTGCTTGGCAGTCGGAAGACACAGTTCAATGGGTAAAATTCAATATTCTGTTTAAATGAGTAGAAATTTGTTTACCAAATCAAGTAAAGGTACAAGGCTCAATGATTTCCATTTGCACAGTTTTCCTTTGTGTTCTTTCTGCTCTTCTGTGAAAAATGACTCTCCATTTAAACTTCTCATGTGAAATGTGCCATGTAAGCCCTCCATCCCAAAATCTCAAACAGACAAATTCAATACAGTTTGCACCTTCTACATGGTCTTTTATGACTCTTTACCTTTTTATGTGTTGCACTCTGCAGATTCTTTTTAAAATGGTACTTAAAGGGACAGTTTATCCCCAAATTAAAAATGTATGGGTTTTTTTTGGTTTGTTGTTTTTTACCAGAGGGTTGTACTATGAAGCAAGTTCAACAGAGCCAGGCTCTCTTTGCCTGAGCTGTCTTAACAAACCCTAAAGCCTCATTGAATTTTATCTATGATAAATACAAATAGACTAATCTATAAACTGCAGTGTAAAAGAGACTTCAGGAAATCAGGACCAGTCATAAAAACTTCGTCGAAAGTGGTTTCATGAAATGACACTGCTTGTCATATATAAGTAAATGTCATCCTAAGAAATAATATAGTGAACTATTAATGTATGCTACCTGTGATTTTGTATTTGCGACACATACAATAAGCTCCACTGTAGTTGCACAGCTTTGTTGGGTGGCATTTGTAACATTTAACTCAACAAGTTGGTTAAAGTGCATTTGTAATGTGTTCATTTAGCTGAGAATCTGCATTGCTCGTTAGGGCCTGGCCGATACGGACTTTTTGGGGCAGATGCCGATTCCAATATTATGGAATAAAAAAATCCGATAACCGATATATCGGCCGATTAAATTTTTATGTTTTTCAATTTAAAAACCCCCGAAATACCTGCTTTTGATGGCTTAAATATAGTTTAAACGCTGGTTACAAAGATATAAATTGAAGGAGATATAAATATAAGTGTTAACATCTATGGCTATATATGGCTATAATCGGCCGATTAAATCGATGGGCCGATAAATCGGTCGGGCCCTATTGCTCATATTGAATATTTACATGTGATGCAACTCAAAACAGTAGAGAAAGGCGCTTTTAGCTGATTTCAAACCGAAACTCGAGATTAGATTTGCAGCATAAGTTACCGTAGAAATCTGGCCAGGTAAAAAGAAAGCCACCTTCGTAGGACGGAAAACCCTGGCTTTAGATTCAACATACCTCGCTAACCCACTGATGATATTGCTTCATTTGTCAGTTCAGATTGTTTTGGTGCGAGTTGCCGAGTATTGGAGATATCGGCCGTAGAGATGTCTGCTTCCTGTCTGATATAATGGAACTAGATGGCACTTGGCTTGAGGTGCTCAAAGCGCCATAAGGATACATTTGAGAAACTCAACAGGAATGTCTTTTTACAGAAACCATGACCTGGTTACTCAAGATAATCCACAGATTTTGTGGTGAGCAGTTTTATGTAGGAACTTTTTTCTTTCTACAGAACTACACCCACCAACTACATCACTGTGAAGAAGGAAGCGTGCATTGGCTCATGAATGAGAGTCGACATGTAAACATTAATGCCGTCTTCCTCGGTTGAGCTGTAACGTTAGCTAGCTCGGTGTTGCTAGGTAAGCTAGCAGTAGATGCACAAATCCTTCTGCATGGTGATACGATTGCCGATTGTAGTTCAGTAGAAAGAAAATAATTCCGACATGAAACTGCTCACAACAAGGTCTGTGGATTATCTTGAGTAACCAGGTCATGATTTCTGTAAAGAGACATTGCTGTTGATTTTTTTAAATGCTTTTTCCCCTCTCTCACTATCTTGATTAATAAAAGGCACTACAGGTAGACTAAGAGGAAAAACATGTATTTTGATTTTGAGGTGAACTGTCCCTTTAAAAAAAAAAAAAAGGCTACAATATAATGTCACAATAACACCAGTTTGATTTTCTTTTTAAGGCTACAATATAATGTCACAATAACACCAGTTTGATTTTCTTTTTCCCCCTTTGTGTGTTGTATGGCAATAAAGCAGTGTGATCGCCAGGAGTCATTTCTTAGCACAAGTAGGCATATATTCTATTAAACTATTTTTATAACCCAAAAGAGCAGTATTATGTAATAGAGGGAGTAAAAGTTTGGTTCTGTGATGTGTTACAGTTTCAGTAAACACTGGATAGCAATCACTTGAAATGTACGTTTCATTTTGTGTGACTTTGCTGACAGTTTATAGTACAGTATACATGTTTGCTAATTCAGGACAGTGCTGTTGGATTTACTGAAGGTTGTCAAATGATTAAAGAAAAAGAATAAAAAATCCAGTACAAATTTAATGAATAGTTTTGACATTGTTTGAGTCATACATTTTAACACCTTATTTAAATTTGCTTTCCTCTGATTCAGAACAGTTTTAAGTGCAGCTGTCAACCCACAGTACCTCTAGAGAATATCACCCTTCTTGCATGTTTAAGTACTGTATCAGTCTTAATTGAGATTCACTTGAGCACAATAATCCATGATTATGGAGGTTTTTAAACTGCACGTCATTTAAAAATCAAGAGACTGAAATATATGAATTACTGAGTCAAATACTCGGCCTTTCTGCAGTGACATTTCTGCACAAATGAACGCTGTACATGCAAATTTAAGTGGAACAAAGACGGACCCTATAGACAAACAATACAGTGTAACTCGAGCAGGGAAAAACAAACACATTTCAAACAAAGCTTTAACTGCTGTTGAAGGTATTTCTATGAATCATTGACTCAAAGGTACTGACTTTTTTGTGGTAATGCTCCAAAATGTGAGAAATGTAACGGCTCAATGACCACCAAAAAGGTGTCGTTCTACTATGTGGTACATCAAAACAAAGCTTTTAAATATCATGTGAACAATACTCCAAAATGTACACATTACAACGTTACATAAACCCTATTTTTAGGATTTTGTCAAGTTCCTGATCAGAATTTTGTATTTGGAAGTTCGGTAATTGCACAATATTTTGGATCAAGCAATAAAACTTACATTTTTTTATTTGTATTTTCCTAGTTGGATGAAATGTCTGGTATTTACAGGAATATTTCAACCCCAACTGACCATTTGTCCATCGATTACTCACCCACCCCATGCGCCATTAAAATTCATGAGGAAAACTTTAATGACTGTGAACGAAGAATCCAAAAACTGAAAAAAATCTTGCTAAATGGATAAATAAACTTCAATTATACTGCACGAATTGTGTGTGAGTTTGTAAATGTTTTGACATAGTTTTGTTGTTAAACGCGATCACCAATGACTTCAATTTATCAAGACTTTTCTCAGTTTTTGGATTCTTCATTCATGTGGTTCAAATTCTCATGTTTGACATTTCCAGTTTTTATTTATTTTTTTATTTAAGCTATCCACATATGCTATTTTTTTGGTACCTGTATCTGGAGCTTTTGATCATATCACATGGTCCTCATCTGCAGTTGGATTAGCCCAGTTGTCATTTAATTGTTGACATTTCAGTTCACTTCTTTCTGAAAACTTAAGCACTTCTTGTTCATGTTGGCTTAAAAGTCGACATCTACTGTGACAGCTACGCCAACAATCTGCTGATGAAGACCATGTGATGTGATTGAAAGCTGCAGAACAGAAGATGGGCTGTCATGACTCGAATTTCTAAATTTGAACATGAGTAGTTGAATTTGAGCTACTTTAATATAGTTTTTGATATTTTTGAAAACAGTTTTCTGTCTTAATGTATTAACTTAAAGGAAAAACCCCCAAATGTATATCAGTTACTCTGTGTTACATTGAATCTAAGACTCATTTATCCAGTCGTTTGCTCAGTACTAGCCAAACAGACAGCCCTTTATGACAGGAAACTGAACTTATCTATTCTCTCTTCACAGCCAGACTCCACTGACAAAAACAGTAATTTTACCTCACTGAACACAGGAGCTGCAGGTCTACCACTGCCTTGATCAGTTAGTTAGTATTGTGTGACTTTGGGTGTTTCAAGGGGTTAGTTTGGACAACAGAGTTACACAATAACGCAAACAAATTACTGGTAGAGGCAGCAGTAGACCAGCAGCTCCCATGTGTTCAATAGACATAGTTCTCTCAAATTATAGTCGTAAATTTGCTAAAATCCGTGATAGTGAGCACTTCCTTTTTCCAAAATAATCCATCCACCTGACAGGTGCACATATCCGCCAGAGCTGTTGCGTGGCAGTACATTCAACTGGCCTATCAACCCAAGCTCAGTCCCTCCACATACAGCGTCTTTAGCTGCGAGATCGTCTGAGACCAGTCATCCAAACAGCTGATGTCACAACTGGTTGGCATAACCAAAGAATTTCTGCAGAAACCGTCTTAGGGAAGTTCATCTGCAGGCTCATCGTCCTCACCAGGATCTTGACCTGACAGCAGTTTGTCCTCTTTACTGACTTGAGTGGTTAACTGCTCACTTTTGATGGTGTCTGGCACTTGAGAGAAGCGTTCTCACAGATGAATCCCACTTTACATTGGACAGGGCAGACGGTGTGTATGGTGTAAAGCAGGTGAGCAGTTTGCCAATGCCAATGTTCTGAACAGAGTGCCCCATGGTGGCGGTGGGGTTATGGTATGGGTTGTCATATGCTTGTCTGCTTATAATAATGCAGCATAATAATGCACGGCCCCGTGTTGCAAGATTCTATACACAATTCCTGGAAGCTGAAAACATCCCAGTTCTTGCACAGCCTGCATGCTCACCAGACATGTCACCCATTGAGCATGTTTGGGATGTTTAGGGATCAGCGTGACAACAACATTTTCCAATTCCTGCCAATATCTAGCAACTTCACACAGCCATTGAAGAGGACGGGGCTGACGCTGCATGGGACACAATCAACCTGATCAGCTCTATGTGAAGATGTCAGTGCATGAGACAAATGGTGTCACACCAGGTACTGACTGATTCTTTGGGGTATCTGTGACCAAAAAGTGCATTTCTGTAGTGCTAATCCTGTGAAGTCCAAATAAATGTCTTTTTTTTTTTTAAAGACCAAACTGCACATTTAAAGTGGCTTTCTATTGTGATCATCCCAGGACACACCTGTGTGGTAATGATGCTGTTTAATCAGCAGGTTGATATGCCACACCTGTCAGCAGGATGGATTGTCTTGGACAAGAGGGTTTGCTCACTGACATCAATTTTAACAAATCTGCAACCAAAATTTGAGAAAAAGCTTTCTACTGAGTGCATGAAAAAGTCTTAGATCTTTAACTTAAACTTTAAAAAATTTGAGCAAAGTGGATCAAGATTTTTTTCAGTTTTTGGATTCTTCGTTCACCAGGGAGGCATGCCAGAAAAATTACGTTTTCTTCACGAATTCAACGTAACATGGGGTAAGTGATATACAAATAATCATTTGGGGGGTAATGCACAACCTCGATTCACAGTTGGGACGCTGTGAAAACTGTGAATAAAAACGGAATGCAATGATTTGCAAATCCTTTTAAACATACAGAGGGGAAAATTAGCCTTCAATATGTCACAGTTTTTTTTCTATTGCAAATTTTCCAATACAACTATTCACATTAAATACCAGACATTCGTATTAACTCAGCGAAACTGCTCGCACTAAGAAATCATAACACGTCAAGCCATATAAACACTGTGTAATTAAGTGGAATGACACTGGGAAAAAAACACTGAAAAAGCTGACTGAAATTCATCACTTGGAGAAGCCTTTGTTTGCAGTGCCAGCTTCATGATGCTTCCTGTATGAAGAAAGTAATCTTTTACTGTTCAGGTGGGATTGAGGCCCGTTCTTCCACACAGTCTTTAAACCTTTAAGATTTGTGAGTCTTGAGAAAGAAATTTCCTCAGTTTGGAAATGCTAACTCAGGCTGTGTTCTGAATCACGTAATTTTTACTTCTAGTAGTAGGTACTGCAGCTTCCCTTTAAAAAGTACGTACTGTTGCATGCAGTATGCACACAATCTGAACATACTATTTTCTCATAATATTAAGCCCTGAACTTTGACCCTCTTGCTTTTATATACATTACCTTGTAGTTAAAACAAACACCACTCATGGAGCTCACTAGAGACGAGATCAACTCTGACAGCTCTGCAGTTACTTTGCAATGTATGTATCCATCCGTTTTCCGTAACCACTTATCCTCTTGAGGGTCGCGGGGGCGCTGGAGCCTATCCCAGCTGACATTGGGCGAGAGGCAGGGTACACCCTGGACAGGTCACCAGACTATCACAGGGCTGACACATAGAGACAGACAACCATTCACACTCACATTCACACCTACGGACAATTTAGAGTCACCAATTAACCTGCATGTCTGGACTGTGGGAGGAAGCCGGAGTACCCAGAGAAAACCTACACTGACATGGGGAGAACATGCAAACTCTGCACAGAAGAGCTCCCCCACCCTGGGTTTGAACCAGGTAGTCTCTTGTTGTGAGACGAGGGTGCTTATCCGTCATTGCCACTTCTGACAGCTGTCAATGCGGCTCAGTCGATGTGATGTATCGTCCGCTGTGCAGAGAATTGTGGGTCAGAATAGCCAGAAAAGCATGCTGGCATACATATAGCAAAATCGGACTGGATGTAGTAGAACATCCTGGTATATTTAGCATACTACATTTGACATACTATGTATTGGGACATACTAAATCCTTCTCTGGCATAATTGACAGTGTGGGGATTGGAAGGCACAGTCAGTGTTGTTAAAAGGTGATGTAACACAGTGATAAACATGCCATTGTCCCAATTTTTTTGGAACATTTTAACACCCAACTTGTTGCATTAGAGGTTGTATTCCTGTAAACATTCAGTAGTAGTTACATGTCACAATTAGATGTTAATTTGCTTTTAAGATACAAAGCCTTGTGGCCCTTTCTTCAGCTAAAATCCAGAATGAGTGTTATTCCCATGTACATGAAAGACCTAGTTACATGCAACAGTATATTGCACTAGATTGCAGCAGTGTGCATGTTAACTCCTCACCTCGTCACCTTTAGCGGAGGAAAAAAAATACACCACAAACTGTGTCAGCAAATACCTCACAGCAAGTTTTATTTATACATCCAAAAACAAAAGATCAAATTTCTCACACTATATACAGATATTACATACAGTGTTTGTACACATATTACATAATTTGTACACAAGAAAAATATACATAAAAATGTAAACCTTTGTATACAAAAAATACCTTAGACAAATTAAACAAGGACCGATAACAAAAGGTGACTAGATTAGCTCATCCTATCTTTAAAAACAGTAATACAGTACATTCAATGAGTATAGGAATTTGTCAGCCATCTCTGAATTCAAGCAGTTAAATGTGCCTACAGTACGAGCCCTGTTAATTTTGTTCTACGTGGTTTTTGGGAGAGTAAACTGGTGCCGTGACTAATCTCATGCTATGTGGATACAGCAGTTATGCCTTGCAAACATTTTCATCCAACTTTTTTTTTTTTTTTTTTTTT